>NC_134833.1:58148085-58256014 GCF_004210375.1 Tachypleus tridentatus | reverse complement strand
CTGTAGCTGTCATTGGTTGAATTTTCAGGAAGTCTCTCCTCCAATTTTTTTTTATTAAAAGCAGTCTAAATTATATAAGTCGTTTTTTTAACAAACAAGGAATAAAGTAATTACCAATTGAATTTGATGACAATCTAAAACATATAAGGTTTCAAGATATAAATTGATGTAAAAAACAAGAATTCAATGAATAAATATAATAGTATAATAAATGGTAAAAATAAAATACAACTTACGTACTTTTGCACACAAATGACAGTCACTTTTACAGGATTGTGATAAGATCCATAGATGTCTCTTTGCTCTTGAGAGGAGTCCATCAAACCAAACAATTGATCTCCAAATAAGAATCTACTTGTAAGTCTTCAGGAAGAAACTTTACTAAGTAAGTATGCCTCAATTCTGTGGTAAATGTGTTTTCTTTTATCAAACTGATGATGTCACCTCGAGATCGTTGTTCTCATAAAGCACTAGTCTGCTGGAACTAACACAGAGACATCATTTGGTCAACCATAAAAAAACATATAAAATCTATAATTTTAATGTAGATATGCAGTATATCACTGCAATTTTCCTTTTTGTTTAGTAAATGTTTAGACTATAGAGAACAATAAAACAAAGCATACAAACTTGATGTATGATTTATAAAAATCTATATAATAATAACAAGTAACAAAAAAATGACATGTCAGTGTATCACAAAAACGTTTAATTTTTTTTCACTTATAACTTTTCATTTTAAATTTGTATTTCATATATATCTAAACAATATATAGATATATCTGCTTTTGTTAAATGTAGAAAACATTTCTGTTAATATTTCTAAGACATGTATTGACATGAATAAAAAATATGTTTTAATATCAAAAATTGCTTGGAAACAGCCAATATTCTGTCCCAAGTCAACCATTTTGAATTGTTTTGGATTAAGCACAGATCTACACAATAGCCTATCTGTGCTCTGCCCAATACAGGTACAGAAATCAGATTTTAACAGTGTGAGTCCGCAGACATACCACTCTGTCATTGGATGCCCACCCTTGAGACAGAATGGGAAGAATTTCAAGCTGTCCCTATGGTAAACAACACTGTGCAACAATTTCTTTTTACATTTTCTTGTTTCTGGGCAGAACGTGTTACATGCCAATTTATTATGCCTGAAGTAAATGGAAAAGACCTATTTTTCTCTTCTAACTTTGCTTTTGTGATCTAAGAACATATAACGAAAAATAATTGAATAAATATTTGGGAACTGTTGAGGGAAAGTGATATACTTTACAGTCGCAAATCTCGAAAACTACTCACTTCTAAACATTTTGTTCATTTTGTATAACTGTAGTAGAAAACATCTAAATCTTGAATCCTACGTTGTTTTATTCAGACCTAATGTAAATGAAAATGTGAATGTTTGCCCGTTTTTACTTTAAAAATAGCTTAATTTCTAAATTTCATTATCCACGTAACAAAAGTAAAGTTTCAAGGGCCATTTTCTGTACATTTACAACATAAGCAATAACGAATAGCACATACTATCCAGGAACAAACATAAAGAGGATGTGATGGCATGAAAAAGAGAGATGGGGTATTTTTGAAGCAAGTTGAACCACACCAGATATAAAATATTCTCAAAGAGTATTGTAATCTGGAATTGATAACAAATCAGTGGAATTGAGAAGTGAAGATAGCAAAACAGTAATGAAAAGTTGCTCATAATGAAAACCAATCTCCTGAAAACACAAAAGAACGGGAAAAATAAATGAAGAGTACAAGACTTACGTTTTCAAAACATGATAGATCAATAACGTTATTTACGTAAATCCAAAAGAGATAGATAAGAATTAAGATAAAGGCCTCGTGAAAGAGTGTCTCACAATCAAAGGAAAGGTAGAAAACATGAGGGATGTCTAATAGAAGATGAAGACAAACTTACAAGTAGGAAACAGCTTAAGGATGTATAAAAAAGATAAACTTTGGTTTTGTCTATACTTTAGTGAAACAATTAGTGTATAACTTAACTCACATTATATATGAACACAGGTAATTATTGTAGTACTGTTCATTACACTTAGTTTGTAAAGCTTGATCGATTTAACTCCTTGTGTTGCATATTTTACTACTATATGTTAGCCTGCGTTACAAGGTGAGGATAACATGCACTAACAAAACTAATTGCTCATTGAATATATAATTATGCAGAAAGTAAAAGATCAGACTCGCACTAAAAAAATGTGGAAAGCTTCATCTCTCATCTTTTCTCACTTCATTTTGGAACCAGTTTTCACTTCTAGTTGACCTTCTAATATTCTTATTAATAACATAGAAAGAAGAAAGGTACTTCTGAAATTGATCATAATATATTATATAGTTAACTGCTTTTCTGTTTGTTTTAATGCAAATGTTAAGGAGACTTGTGCTTTATTGTTGTTTTGTACACTGCAAAGCTTTTCATAAAACTTTGTTTCCTTGTGTTAATGCACGTGTTCTGCCTCATTTTTTATGCTCCACCTGTTAACATTAGATCCGTCGGTAAACAAACACACATACGAGATGTAAACTTCTCTTTTTACAGACCCAGACATATCTGCTTTTTCTAGACATACCATACGGGGATGCAATAACCCTATAACGGATTTACCACATTTATTATATCTACGTTTATTTGTGCATAATTTTCTTTTTCACCAGTAACGTATATTTTAAACTGTTTATTTTGCAGGTTCCACATCTCGAAATTTTCAGAGCGTTTGTGTGCGTAAGAATCCACACTGTATTAGATATGTATGAAATACTAGTGATTAACAGTATCGTCGAGAGCTTTGTTGAAGATTAGTCGCGATACAGGAGAGAGAGCTGAAGGGCGTGAGGCTAGCCTGGAAAGACGTCGTCAGCTTAATCGAGGCGTAACAATATCAATTCAGAATTAATTTGCTCGGCGTGGACATAGGTAGTCGATAAAATATTTAGTTGTAGACTGGATATGAGACTCAGTGTTGTCGGTAAGTTTGTAAAACCTGTATATAAATCATCATTTGTGATAACTATTAGTGTAACTGTTATTATAATTTGTATTGGTTTATCTTTGTAAATTTAAATATGTTTGCATTAAAAAAGAAAATTATTTTGTTAAACTCGTTGGCAACTAACATAAATTTAACACATGTTTACATTTAATTAACTAGTAAGCTCAAATTAAAATTTCGGTTATTTGAAGTAGTAATACGTAACGTGTGTAATATAATAAATTAGAGACTCAGACGAAATACAGTATAATATATATAAAACCCTCCCAGGAAAGAAAATTTTGAGTAACGAATTATGCTGGAATTATGAATAATTTATTCATTATATGTGCTCCACAACGCAGATCACATTAGGAAAATCCGACATTATTTATAAAGAGTCACTGGCTTTACTGTAACTTAACAGGAACTGAAAATTTAAGTAAAAACAGCCGCCACAGAAGTCATAAATAGCACATACAACTAATCCACTGATACAGTCGTACTATACGATTAAGAGTAAATTATTAAGGTATCCAATACCGTTTTCTTGAATTAAAATATTAAATATCATAAAGAATAACATATTTGTATAAAAAAAGTTTATACTCATAACATTGTTAGGTTGTGTGTTTTTTAAATGTGTAGACAGTTATCAGTATCATATCTTTATAAGCCTAGATTTAACAATGTCACTATTACTGCTATTCCTACTTCCCCTAAGCAATTGTTCAGTCAAATGTTTGGAATACGGACACTTTTATAGGTTAAATCTTCACAAACATTGTGAAATTGTTGAACGAGTGCATTTTGAATAAAGAATAAAGCACATAATGGGCTATATCTACCCTTCCGACCACGGTTTGAGTTTTCTAAGATGCCATTGTGCCACAAGAGGACGTTGAATGAAATGTTTTCCATATGCAGTAAACGCGATGCCTTTAAATATAAATAGATTAGGTACAATGAACTCGTGAAATGAACGATATAATACATTACACTATAAACCGTCTCATAAACAACCTGCAGCGCTGGAATTAAATTTACAACACGTGTCTTATACGAGGGGCGGTTAGGTGCTAGGCATACGTCTTGCTCCTTTCTTAACAAGTTGTTTCTTTTCATAGATTCTATGATAATATATCCTATTTTCGTTGCTTTACTTGCGTTATGCTACTTTATGTGCAAGTATACGCTGATGTTTTCTTTAATATACCCTTTTCAGCCATGTCTATTTACTCGTTGTAGCATCTTGTACACTTACATCACAGTTTACTCTTTGTAAGATTGCACATATAGTCCTATATTCACTACTGTTACATCTGTTGCTCATGTACATACACAATTAAACTTATTCAGCATAAATATAACTAAACCTCTCCCCGATAATAAGTTTTTCTAGATTATTCTTAATAACATTTAAAGAGAAATATACCTAGGTCAAGTATTTTGTCATTGCGTGTCTGTGTTTTTCTCATAGCAAAGTCACATCGCGCCATCTAGTGAGCCCAGCGAGGGGAATCGAACCCTTTGATTTTAGTGTTGTAAATCTGTAGACATACCGCTGTACTAGCAGGGTACTATTGCCGTTGCACTGAAGTATGCTTTTCTCATATGTTTCCTAAAGTATTGCTCTTACTATTTGAATAGTTTATAAGAATGCCGCGTTTGTTTAGCCTTTGTTAGTATATAATTTCCTGTATTTTGTTGTTTAAATTTTTGTGTTTTTGCTACTTTTAGCTAGGCTGTGTTGGCATAAAAAATCAATCATGAGGATTATTTTACGTTGAAGTGTAACTTAGAAGGAAAAATATATCATTTTCTAATTACGCTGTTGGTGACATCGTGCATAAATAACAACTGTTATTCCCACGTGCTTCATAATAACCTGATCGATAATGCTTTACATTTCCTTCAACGTAGCCCGTTATGGCCAAGTGGTTAAGACATTCGACTCGTAATCCGAGAGTCGCGGATTCGAATCCCTATCACACCAAACATGCTCGCCCTTTCAGCCGAGGGGGTGTTATATTATCGCGGTCAATCTCACTATTGGTTGGTAAAAGAGTAGCCAAAGCGTTGGCGGTGGGTGGTGATGATTTGCTGCCTTCCCCTACTTTACACTGCAAAATTAGGGATCGCCAGCGCAAATAGCCCTCGTGTAGCTTTGCGCAAAATGCAAAACAAAATTAAAATTCCTTCAACATTTTAATTTTTCTGGTACAAAATATTTGGGATTATTTCAAACTCCGGTTTATTTTCCGTACAAGACCATACAGATAATGTGTGGTGCACATTTGTACCTAGAGTAGAAGTATTTAATCCTCATTTAACTTCAGTCAGCAAGTCTTTAATCAGTACTTAAATCCTAACATGTTTCGCGAGTAAGTGTACCATTTGTTTGCTAACAGAAACAATAGCTCACATGTGTTTATGTAGTATTACTTATTGTGTTTGTTCTGTCAGATGTGGCACGCAAGTGGGCGTGTCGTTAATGTAGAGATACGGTGCTGTTTCAAATAACTGAAATTTTAACTAAATGACAAGGAGTCGCATAATGTCTGTTTTAACACTTTCCTTTACCTATATCGTTTTGTGTTCTTAGCCCTTTACTGTGAATTGCTCTATTAATTAACACTTACTTTATAGTATTCTCTTCCATAAATCAATATTTATTATTGGTTATGAATTACCATTAGAAATGCAATACGAAAAAGGTGAACTATACAAGTTGGTTCAGAGATGAATTGACAGGAAAATAATTCATAAATAGACAGAATGAGAATATTTATAAATGAACATTTTAAAGAGTTTTAATATTTCTACCTTTTGTAAAGAACACATACGAAATAAATCAGTTTACAATTTAAAGTATAAGGCAATGTCACCGTCTAGATCAACATCAGTAATCTTTATTTCCATAGTCCTTGTTACAGTGATGACATCATCTGCATTTATTTAAGTAGATTTCTATATTTTAATTTTGGCCATGTAGAATGCTTGTACAAATACAGGTGCAACGTTTTCAGCACAGTGATTATTGCAACACTCTTGTACAAACGTAATTTTGTTATTTATTTTCGCAGTGTTATTGTCATTGCTGTGTTTTAAAACTACCTCAGTCTTATAAGCATTAGATGTTGTTCTATAAAACAGAAATGAAAAAAAAAATGTATGATTGTCTAAATTATGTTCAGATTCAGGTTCAGAAAAAAAAAGGAATACAAAATGTGCAACTCAAACTGAAGATGGATAAAATTAAAATATAGAAATCTACTAAAATACATACAATATTACAGATGTTGATAGAGACACTACACTCGAGTTACAAAGAACTTTGTAGTACAGTTTATAATTGTATTTTAAAACTTAATTGAAAATAATTTAATTATTTTACTTATTTCTTGTGTGTGTTGATAAAACTTCTATAATCTGGCGTCTAATAACTACTTTCTCAAAATATGAATATTTCCTATTAAATTTATTTTCTTTCCTTTCCGTGTTTCTACAGTTTCTCACTATTCCTAGTATATATTTATTTGATTTATCATAATAATTCAAAACAATTTAAGGTTTAACGTTTTGAGCCACAACTTTTTTCTATAAATAAAAATTCACTGACACAAAGTATATATTTCTCTCATTATCAACTCAACACTTACATTGCTGTTTCTGATAAAGTGTCCAACAAACTTTTATCATTAGTTAAATATTTTCTTATTTATCGTAGTAACACTATTACAATGTTCGATATGTATAAATAAAAAGAAAAATTTTGGAAGGATTTTACACTGAATTCTACCCTCTTGGGTGTTTAATGTTGCATCAAAATTTTGATTATGTGTAACAATTTTAACTATAAGTTGCAAGTACTATTAAGTTCACTGATAGAACAGTCTTTAATTTATGGATTTACAACGCTATAACCATGAATTACATTCTGCGCGATGTGCATGAAAGATAATACAGTTTCACTTTTGCTGTAAAATAAACAAACGAACGAATTATTCATATGGAATTAAATGTCAGATTTCGATACCTACGGTGGTTAGATTGCAGACACGTCACTGTTTAGCTTTGCACTAAACAACAAACACAAAATTATTTAATAACACGTCACCACTATAGCTATGGTTTCTTTCTATCTGAAGAAAGTTTCTATATCAAATTAGCAAGCTTGAAGAATGAATTACTACTTTGAACTCGTGTAATTTGGAAAATTTCTTATTTTCATTTTTTTTAGTACTTGAAAATGGTGACTGTTTTCTTCATTGAACCTTTATGTTTAAAAAAATAAGAGATTTCTTTTTATTTTATAGAATATACACACTGTTTTTTTTCCTGTAAAATGATACTGAAACAAACAACATATAATTAATTAGCTTATCAAAATCACACGGGTCTCTTTGCTTCATCACAACCTCAAGCTGATATTTCACAAATCACTAAGAACTCAACACTGTTATTGTTTTGAGAGTTTCTTTTCAAAATAAACGTATTCAAGAGTTAAACACATTTAAAAGAAAAGGAAATCACGACAGATTCAGGTTATTATAAGTAATATGTAGATGCTGATTCTCATTTTAGCTGTTAAATGATCCGTTGAAGCTGTAAATAAAAATAACATTAAAATAATTAAGTATTATGTCAATTACATCGAATAAATCCAATAACATTTCGTATATCAGTGTAATTAGTTAATACCAAATATGGTAGAAAACCACATAATACTGACCAGCGTTCTAAAATAGTGACAAAACTTGGTTATTTTAAAATAATTTCCTTCTTTGAGTAAATGAATCTTGTCTTTTCCAGATATTTGTGTTACAATGTTTTAGTTCATGATTCAGATTCTATGTATGTATCGTTTAATATTTCTTCAGTGAATGTCGTATTTTATTCGTCAACTAATAGTTGTTATAAATGTATTAAACGTGAAGAGGACATATTTATCTTTTGTGTCCATTAAGCATATAACATTCATTCATTCATGTATGTCAATTTGATTAAACAAATTTTGTCTATAAATATAAATCATAACTTTTTAATGTCTTCAAATGTTGTGATAACTATCTTCTTCCTGTCACTCTGAATCATAAAATGATTTTCAAACAATTTAAATAATTTGACATCCAATATTAATGGCTAAATCTTTGTAAAGACACTCGTTACTTCTTATATATAGAAAAGTAAATCTCAGTACTGGTATTGTATGTATTAAACAGATATGTATAAACAGGAAGTTTATCTTTATTTGTTATGAATTTAGCGCAGAGATACTCGATGGCCATCAGCGCTGGCCGTTCCTAATTTTGCATTAGAAGACAAGAAGTGAAGGCAGTTAATCATCACCACCCACCGCCAACTCTTTGGTTACTCTTCTACCGACGAATAGGTGTATTGATCGTAATATTATAACGTTCCCATGCCTGAGAGGGCGAGCATATTTGGTGTGACGGGGCTACGAAACCGCGACTTTCATATTAAATATATTTTCATACCAGGATGTTAAAATTATTTCCAATTTCTTATAGAATCTGATATAGAGGATTTCTTTCCTAGAACCTCAACACATCATACTAAATAATTTATTACAAATTCAACAGTGTAATTCTTTTATAAAGGCCCCCCCGCTAGTACAGCGGTATGACTACGGATTTACAACGGTAAAATCAGGGGTTCGATTCCCCTCGGTGGGCTGAGCAGATAGCACTTTGTGGCTTTGCTGTAAGAAAAAAAACACACACTCTTTTATAAGAATTACTTATCATAAAAATAAAAAGTTAGTCAGTTTTCCATATTGGAGTGAGCATACTTCCATCTTTTTCAACATTTGTGTAATTATTTTACCTGATCTCAGATTCTATACACGTACTATTTAATATTTCTTTAATGGTCGAAATTTTTCATCACTCGATTCCATCAAGGAACACAGGGCCGCAATCACTTGCGGTTTCTTGAACAGGTATTTAAGTGATTAGGTTGTTAGCCCACTGCACCGAGCCGTCCCTAATTTAGTAGTGACTAGAGAAAAGGCAGCTAGTCATCACCATCCACCGCCAACTCTTGGGCTACTCCTATACTAACGAAAAGTGTGATTGACCGTCACAGTCGAATCCGCGACCCTCAGATTACGAGTCGAACGCCTTAACCCACTTGGCCATGCCGTGCCACGTGTTAAATGAAAATGTGAAATACATTTCAATAAAGTATATAATTTGGAAATAAAAGAATAATAAAAGATTCAGTACAATTATTCCATGAAGTCAACATTAATCATAATAACTTTACAAAATATTTACAATACATATTTAACTACGGTGGTATTTTGTAGTTCAAATGAAAGTTGTGATACACGAACAGTTACCATAATCATTATACACTACAAACATTGTTGATATTATTGTCAATAATAATGTCTATAGATTTTTCATCGCATATGAAGTTCGAGTGCAGAATTTAATTTTTTGTTTCACTGTGAATATTAAAACAACAACTCATAACAAGTAATACATATATATATAGAGAGAGAGAGAAAAAGAGAGAGAGCAAATATTAATAATATAAGCGTAGATAATATATACATGTACATGTGTAATAGTTCATCATCACCTGTTCATCAGCATATCTTTCTGGCTTATACATTTCATTCATGTAATCTTCATAATTCTGGTAAGAAAAGTGTGCCTTTTCACAATCTTCAACTGCGCCTGGAAGCTTCAGAGGAAAGATACTTTGTGATAAATCTACTTTAAATTAGTTCTGAAGCTTTTCATTCATACCATTTGATTACATTCATAAATTAATGTGTCAAAAACAATATAATTACCCTAAACTGTATTATATCTATTTTTAAATTCGCTTGTTTTCTGTTTATTAACAATAAAATTGATGTGTTTATTTAGACATAAACAACAGTTTATAAACTGAAAGTAAGTAATATTCTTATTGTTCAAATACAGAGAATGAAAAACATAATAAAACAAATAAAATAAATGAAAGTAGCATCGTCCGTTCTAGATATGTTAGTTATGTCTATAAATAAAAATATTATGAAATATTCATTAATAATTTGTTGTGGTTTGCAAAAACAAAATAATTACTGTTTGTGACATAACTTCCTTCTCCTATCTTAAAGTTTGTTAAATATTAGTTACAGTTTGGAGATGTTAGAACTTCGTGTTTTGAACGTTCTGTAATACTTTTTCTGAATATAAGATAAGGAAAAGTTCTTAAGATAATTTTTCTCATGTAGTTGAATGTTGTCGTCTATAAGACACTTGTTTTTAATGTTTGTTTCTTTCACTGAAAGCCACACAATATGCTGTCTGTGCTCTGCTCAGTGCACCGAACCAAATAACACATTTTAACTTTACAAGTCTATAATTTTGCCGATAACACATCAGGGGGCTTTGTTTATTAGGCTTGTTCTCTCATGAGTCGAATTAACCCTCAATATCAACTAAATTTTAATTGCAGCTTGCATATCTACGACTTATAAACTGAACGTATGTAACATTCTTGATACAAAGATAGAGAAAGAAAATTATAACTAACTAAAAGAAGATTAAATTAATATTACATCATTCTAGATCTGTAATTTATTTCTAAAGCTAACATATCCACATAAGCAATACATTGTTTATCAAATTACAATGAATTACCGAAACTCTGTTATTAATCGTAAACAACAAATACTAACCAAGTCTGTCTTGTTTTTTAAAAACTGAGTCCATGCATTCTTTCAGCTCCTTGGGTTTTCCAGGCTTATCTGCTGTCGACTCTACACAAGAGAAAAACATGTTTGATTTTCCTAAAGAGGATATGTCTTTCATGTTAAGAACCAGCTTTTGTGGGAACACTTTATTAAATGGAAGGAATGAGTTAATGTATTTTACTTAATAACAAATTATGAATCATAGATGGGTATAACAGTATATAGCTTCAGCATAAAGAACACGCCATAAGTTAATCTAGGACCCAAGTAAAACATGTATCCTGAACTACAGAACTGTAGTTGTGTGTGTGGTAAATATTTGTTTTAATAATATTTTACTCTAGTTTTAATGCGTTGTGTTTCTACTATTGAAGTTTTGATATCAAAATGGAGCATGTATTCCAGTAACACGATTAATATTTGATACATCGATAAAAGCTGAACATGAACTTACTACATATCTTTTGCCAAACTGTTTCTATAACAATGCTTTTCACCAATGTCAGGCTAAAGAGAGTAACCAGGGCTACAAACAAAACTTTCATGTTGATAAAGTTCCTGTTTTAATGTTCTGTGTTTCAGTTTTAATACATTTTGTGTTTTCTATAATTTTCATCTTTAGTGTGTACTCGAGAAAAGGCTAATTTGTTTAAAATTAGTTTTTATACCTCAATAATTTATATCACACATAATATCACATATATCACACTAGGTTTCAAACGATTCAACACCAAAATGTCTCAAACATTATTCTGACCTCAGTGACTTGGATCACTTGTCGTCCAATGATTAACGTTCGAAACTTCAGATCGTAGCATCTAAAGTTAGAACAGTGACGTTCAGCTGTGTGAGAAATATCAATGTGACAGTCAGTCCCTTACCCTGTCCAAACAGCACGATATAGCCCGACGCTGCCTTATGGTCTTGCTGCTTCTGGTTAGTAAATTAAATTTAATGTGAAATAAAGTTTAATATCATGGTTTCAAAACTTCGCTATTTATTTGTGTTTCACATAAGATACCTTTCAGGTTTAATGTTACAAGGTGAACTGTGATGGTATTTGTCCAAACAAAGGGATAAAAGTTGGAAGTTTGAAATGTTTTGTAGAGGATGTATGTGAAGTACTTCAATAAATATTGTCTATAAATGTAAAGCATAACTTTTTAATATCTTCAAATGTTGTAATAACTCTCTTCTTCCTGTCACTCTGAAACATAAAATGATTTTTAAACAATTTAAAGAATTTGACCAGAGAAGACAAAACATCCAATCTTAAAGACTAAATCTTTCTAAAGACACTCGTTTTTCACTTATATATAGAAAATTAACTCTGAGTACTGTTATTGTATGTATTAAACAGATATATGTATACAGAAAGTTTATAGTAGGTGATTAAAAGTGTACAGACTCAGGCACATATGGGTAGGAATTTTCGGCGTTTCAGTATATTATCGATTATGGCTTTCTATTCTGATGTTTTTAAGACACCAAATGGATATTCGGAAAACGCACCTACATGTGCCCGAGCCTTGCAACAGCTGACACGTGTACACCACCAATTTTCCGACACCCTTGTTTCCAGAGCTTTCCCAAATTATGCGTTTTGCCAGACCAATAGAGGTCACGTAATAATAATTCTACCGTACACTTTTGACCCAGTAAGATATCTCCTGTGTGTTTTTATCAAGAATCACAACAAAATCCACAACTTCAGGGTCAGTATAGTAATGAACAAAGGGCGTTTCTTTGTCAGCATTCATTAACTCGGGTGAACTTTGTTTGTTAAGCTTTCTGCTATACCCTTACCAGCAGGTCCCGTAAAGGTTTTTACATACTCAAATAACTGAGGAATGATTTTCGTTTTATATATTAAATCCCGTGAAGTCAGTAAATAATCTGTCCTGAAAGAGCGCGCAATAAGCAATACTACCTATTACCGCCCAGGGAACAAGTCTGGTGGTCGCATGAATTTCAAGTACGTTCTCGTAATTTTGTCCGGATCAAAGGATGTGACGAACCATCAGTTGCTTGAAAATCGGTGGTGTACCTGTGATAAATCTAGCGTTACAGTCCGATTACTGATCACTGAGTCACCTTGGAGTTTTTCGTTCAAAAACAAACTTTCAATCTTCGTCAGTGTAAAGGCCTTATACGTTTTGTCAGATACTTCAAAATATTTTTACTGTGAGAACCTTATGGATTTCCCTATAAGGAAAGCAAACTATAAATTATCGTGAAATAATGACAATAATTTAATATTGCATATATATATATATAGCGTTTATAGTTTAATAAAAAGAGAAAATTTTCCTTAGTCAAGATATAGAATTAATCTAGAGAATGGCAAACTTTCTTTTGCGTAGGTTACTGACTGTTACCTGAGTATGACTCATTGAAATAAGTAACTCATTTATGTATATATCAAAATTTTTAAAAGAACCACTTATTTCGAAATACTGTATTTCTTATATTTTTAGTTGATTGGAAGAGTTTTCACATTTTGTATTACACTTCAACTAGCCTATTTAAATATAATACATAATAGTTGGTAGGTAAAAAATATGTTAAATACTTTAACAAAGATGTATATAACAAGTATGTTACTTCGAATTCCTAAACAGCGTAATATTATAATAGAAATATGGTTACATCATTTAATACCAATAAAAATAAAATGTAAATCAAACATATCTAAATACTTCTAAAATTCACAAGCTGTTTACATAAAATTCAGTTTTTTCTACATTTTTTTATTAAATAACTCTCAAATAATAAAAGTTTTTGTCCGTCATCACAAGATCAGAACAGTAATTAGAAAACGAAAGGTTCTTGCAATGCATCATTTTCACTTGACATACAGTTTTCAAAAAAAATGTTTGGAGAGGAAATAGATTATTTAATATACTTTTCCTCAGTTACATGTGTATTTTATGTTTTACCAAAAACATCTAATTATCGAGAATTTAATAACGCTTGTCTTAATGTAAAAAGTGATCATGAATATGTCACTGTACCTTATTGTTGCCCTATTGTGGCAAACAAGCAAAATTCCATGCACCAAATAAAACACAATCCTAATCATAAAAGGCATGTTTATATATAGAAAGGATTCCACCATCAGTAATCTACTACAATGGAGTACCAATATAATTACAGTATAATATATATAGTACACAAGGTAAACACAGACGTCCGCCCATTAATTAAATTGGTGAACTCGCATATTAAACCCCCTCACGGCCAAACCTTTTTTGAGAACAATTTTCATTTGAGCTTCTTCTATGCAGACAATCTTACAGTGCAAAGAGACTTGGGACTTTTTGTTCATAATTTCTCAACATTACGTTGTTGGCAGATTTTTATGTATCTGTGTACTGTTTGTCATCTGAAATATTCTTGTCACTTGTATGGCTTACGATTTTGTAGGTCACAGCAAGTGGTTGAATTTTTATTTTGTATGTACAGTACAGTTCTTGTTATGGTTTGAAATTGTTAAAAATATTTAATTACTTTACTTTTTTGTATGTTCTCGTAAATGTGAGAAAAGAATCGAACTTGGACAGTTTCATAGACGAACGAGATTTTTCAGTTGTTGAATGAAGAAAAGACGTTTGTTAACTTAGTAAGGTTTCTTTTACCAGAATTTCAATCTTCATCTTAGTACTAGTAAATATTCCAAAGTTTTACATATTGTTGCTTCGTTCTATATATTCACTATGTTTTAGTATTACGCATTGCCAAGAATTGTTGACTTCTCTTCCTGTTTTGATCAATATTCCCATACATTCTTTACTTGGAACTTAAAGAGGGCGCTTAGTTTAATCAAGTTATCACGTCGTGCCGACTCTGCAGGAGTTGTTTGTTTTGTTGTAAAGCTATACAATGGATTATCATCTGTCTGTACACCACGGAATGTTGTGTATCGTATGTAGCTTTACGTTAAAGCTACCGCTGTTTCACTGAGGGATCATTCATAAATATACGAACAAGCAATCAACAATATGAACAATCTTAAGGCTTCTCTTATTGTGGAACTATTCTTTTGCTTGAAGCATTTGCAATTATAAACATTAGGTCGACAAATGTAGAATGTTTAAAGAAACTTATATCATCATCAGATAAATAAGCTTATCGAAACTTTGAACATTTGTATTATAATTTCTTTCATTGACCACTGAGGCCATCTTCAAACTTTATTCACTAAAAAATTGAATTCCTCGTCATTACACCAAAACTAGAGTTGGACTAATTCCTTAAGCACGTCAATCAAACAACTTAATGGAATAAATGATGTTTAGAGTAGATGTTACAGCACCTACTCATGATATTGTCCAGTGTATTCCATTGCTTTTATCATACACCGAAGTGTAATACAATTATAGTATTGCGATACTCTTGGTGTTTATATATGCTGACATTTAGATCCAGTAGTAACGCATGTAATACCATTAAGCTTAATATAAGGCTCAAAAAATCGGGCACAACATTATAGAAGTGGTTTGTTCTCAAACATTTTTCGGTGGTAACTTCAAATAGTTACATAAGAAGAAACGCACGCTGTGTCACTGCTATGATAGTGAACTTGCGCTAAGCTACCCACTTGTCCTCATGCTATAGATATTCCTAACCTTACCTCGATTTTTGTCATAACTGAGTTTAAGGTAGTAATTTCATACAGTCACAGAAGAAGACACGTATGAGCTCTAAGTACTCAAACCCTATTACGTATACAAAGTTAAGCTGGAATAACGTTGTGGTTAACTAAACACAAATAATCTGGAGCCTTTGTAGAACCCCACTGGTTGTAGGAAAAGAATAGGGCTATCCTGGCTTTCCCACTCTGTTCATGTCATATTCTTTTCTGATGATCCAGGAGGTGCAAATCCATATAACTTGTGTGTCGTTTGTTTGTTGATACCAATGGAAAATAACAATACATTGCTAGAATAAAATATAGATTATCTTTTGGTTTTGACTCTTCACTCAGCGAGAGGTAAACTCTGGTGCTGCAAATCGGAAAAGTAATGGAACTTAAGATGGGCATGGCAATCAGCTTCAGAGAGTGCAATAGACATATTGCACGAAAATGTTTAGTGGCTATTTAACTTTTGAAGGACTAGGTGAAAGGAGGTATGTGTTTGTCAGAGTGCAAGAGCAAAAGATAGTTCTTTATCGACACAGGAGTAATCATAATATAGGTAAATATTACAACACATCAAACACTCTAAGTAAAGCAACCACTCTGGTTAGTTTATTCGAATATCACAAAGAGAGAAACGTGGGCAAGCTTTTACCACTTACTTAAATTAAATTACTTAAAGTGTTACTTTACACTGGATAAAACTGACGAATCACAGAAGATGAGAATACTGCTTCACATTACCATAACCACTATAGCAGAGCAGCTACTTTAAGCCAGCATATAACAATCTTACCTAAATATTACAAAGTGTGATTCGTGGGGTATGTGATCAAACATTCTAATATCTAATGCATGCTTTACTGGACTATGCAATGCTGATGTACCCAAGATAGGACCATGCATTCTTGTCGGAAACGGATGCATGAAATGGAGTCATGTTATTACAGTTATAAGATGGATTAATACGCATCATCATGTATGCTATCTTTGTAATAATGGCTCATGAATGCAAGATGAAGCTCATCTAGCCTAGCTAGACGACTATAGGTTGATTCTAACATATGATAGTAATATTCTAAGATATTCGAGTTAAGATGTCTGATTGTGGTGTAAATAAAGTATTGTATACGCTGCACCCAAAAAAACCGGTAAACTTCAAAACAGTGGCATTGGACTTCAGCTTAAGCTAATAGATTATAATAAACGTAGTCATCTTCCAGAGACAGAGAGGAGTCACCAATATATATTTGTGACTCTTAGCTATTTCACAGAGTGAACTGAGGCTTCCGCATTTGCCAGCAGATTAATACATTCTAACACTGAACTTTAGAGCAAGGTTTGTTTATTTATTTGTCTAATTTCACACAAAACTACTTGAGGGTTATGCTAAACAACTTTGTTTCAGAACAATCAGGAAAAATTGCTGAATGATAGAAAAGGTAGTAAAGGACATGATGTACCTGTGTAAAGATTGGGCCTCGTTTAAGTGTATAATACCAGCATGGATACAGTTTGAACTTGACTGAATTTTCAACCCCACATATGCCGGCATGTCGATCTCTTGAGGTACAGGTTACAGTGGATACAAGATGCTTAAAGAACATATCAATAAGTTACCCCTATAAATCACTGATGAACCCTTGAAACATTGGATTGACCAGGAGATTTTATGTGACACCAATTAGTCAAAGAAGGGCAGGATGCAATCTCAAGCTCTACTTACTCGTCAAATATAGTAAAAGAACTATATGGTTCTCAGAGCATGCCAGATGAGAAAATTCTAGAGTTAGTGATCAAAATCAGTCACGTTGATCTTATTAATGTAGGTAGGACTAACCAAAACCAGAACAAGGAAAATTGTGAGTGGCTCGTTGAAAGAAAGAAATGTTTTTTTATTTTATTTTCAGAGTTACTTGGTGGTACGATAAGATACAATTGATAAACACTGTTGTCTTGTTAACATTCAGTTACATACTCTGAACACAGGTGAAAGGAATACATCAACAGGTTGTACAATTGAAGATAGAAACTAAAAATTAAAAATTTAGTTAAATGAAGGTTGCACCTTATAATATCCACTACGTTTTCCATTTTTTATTTATTTTCATCTTTTATATTTATCTTTTATTATTCTTATTTTAACTTGTGAGAGTCGTCACCTTCCCAAAACTGCCTGCAGGCAGTAAAGGGTTGTGGCCTTTAGCACCCACATCCCGCTCTCCTAATTTCTAATTTTCTAATGTCAGACAAGCGAAGACTTTTTTTGGGGTAAGAAGCTTCATTTGTGGTGACAAAAGAGCGAGCTACGTATAACATCATCAATGAATTTCATTGAGATGTATTCAGTATAGTTATATAGTTGCTATATATTTGATTTTCTTTGTTATTTAACAGTTTCTCCTTACATTGATATTTCTAACATATATTTAATTCTGAGTGTTAATTTTGTGTCAAATTAAATTATTTTATCTCATGCCCATAGGATTTAATTTTAACACTGGTTAAAGATGAAAGAAATATACGAAGAGATAGAGAAAACTGTGGCAGGTGAAACACTATTGAATAAATTGTGAAATAATTGGTTTGTACTTAATACATGATCGATTATTTTCTAAATAACATGTTTAAAAAAGAAATCATCTTTCCATATCCTTCGTTTTTAATAACGCTAGACGTTTGTTTTAATGTTTGAATTTTTCTGGTAAGATACGTAATTTTAGTTTAATATTCAAATACGGTTTTGTGTTCTGTCCTAAAATTTCTGTAAAACGTTTGACGTATAGAGCACGTGTATATCTATTGTAGAAGTACTTTAATCCTCTTTTTAATTCAGAACTTTCCAAACAACTGGTTTTACGAGTTAGTGTACCATTTGTTGTCGTAATATAATAACAGTTTATTGGTATTTCAATTCCATAGCTCTGTGCATATATTCAGCAAAGTATGAAATGCAGATGTTCGTGTGGCTTACGTATAGAGACGCTATTCTGTGAAAAAACTATAGTTCCAATGACAAAATAAACAGTCACATATGATGTTTGTTTCCAATATTTCCTTTAGGTTCGTTTTTTGTGTAAGTCTCTAAAGCTGTGAAATTACATTTTTTTTGACATATTAAGTTATGACCAATTAAATAACACACTAAACGTGACATTTGCCTATTTCATTTAATACAAATCATGGTTTGTTCTGGTTGCATATAACCCCCACCCCTTGCTCTGGATCATATGGAAGCTAAGCAGTACTCGAATTATACTATTTATACCGATTCGCTTAATACTCTGCTAGCCCTAGAATAGTTTCACGCTAGTTCACACCCTGTTCTCTCCGATATACAAAACAGACTGGCCAATTTCTCTTTAAATCTACTTTTATCAAGTTCCACTAGAAACCAGCCACGTTGGCACTTTGGATAACAAGCTCGCTGACACCGCAATTAAATCTATCTACACTAGCACTGTCACTGCTGTGTGCTGTGCCTGTTCCAAATATGGATTATCATCCTGCATTCAAGGCTCAGCTCCGTGCCAGTGTGCAGTCGACTTGAAGTGAGCAACGTGAAAATAATCTTTTCCAGATAAAAGCATCTTTTAAACTTTACCCGTCTTTTCCCGAAAGTATCAGAAAGAGGAATTTGTCCTAACTTGACTACGCATTGGCCACAATTTTTTAACTCATCGTTTTCTTTTCTCTGGGAGTTAAGCACCAATGTGTAGTTTGTGTAGTCATGACACAATAGTGCACATTTAACTATCATACCGTCGTTACGATTCTCAACAACAGCAGCATTTTAGACATGTTTTGTCCCAACGTTTACCTTTGACACTGGATTATGTTATTAGCAATGGTGACACTGTCCACCCTACAAATGTTTTTAGTTTTGAAGGGCCCTTGGCTTTTTAACGCTACATAAAGTTTCTACTCAAGGATTAGGCTACGTTTTGTTGTAACATGATTCTTTTTTACGAATGTTAATTTTACTTTACTTTGAATATTTTATCGGTTTGTAGGCAAAGATAGCCTAGTTGCTTTGCTCCAAACAAACTAGCATCTAACTTCAACGATACTTACAATCCTGTACACGTTTAAACTCTCATCCCCAAGACATGTGTCCGGCACGGTAATTTGAAAACTTTCTGTTTTGTAATTCGAAACGTTTTTAGCTGCATTTATAAATTGAAATTCTTGATTGGAATTCAGTAGAAAAACTAGAATGTTGAATTTTATTTGTAGTAATGGTGCTTTCAGGAAAAAGCGTTGCACTTGCCGTATATCATGTTTTGTTCAAACAATTAATATTTAAACCATATTTAAATATCTTTATGAAACTGTTCACACAATTTTATATAACTAAACTGTAATTTGACCTATCTTCTTACTGTGACGCCCTTTTTTTGCTGTTTCAGTTTACATTCTCGTCCTTAAACTGAAGATGACTTAACAAGATCAAAATGTTGTTCTCTGCTTTTATTTTATAAAAGTGTTAATACCCATCCTAGCCGTTTTGAGAATGGATATTTAATCGTAGTTGGTATTAATATTAAATGTTATTGAAAATCCACTCAATAGAAAACAAAATTACTCTTCTGTAACTAAATAAGTTATCAAAAAAATGAATTATTAAATGTTAAATGAAACCAACCATACTATTTTCTGCATCAGTTGAAATCAAAACACCACCTATTACAAAATATGTAAGAGAAGTTAAATGGTCACATTTATTACTACTTCTGCTGCACCATGTTGTGCTTCAGGATTACTAGTATTTTCCAATAGGTGTTAAATTTATGATTATATATGTACGAATTTTGATTAATGTTTAAAAGGAATGTCAATAGATATTACCTTAGAGATACAGCCACAAGTCAGGTATCAAAACGAAGCAACACGCAACTATCAATCATTTTCTCATACTTCACTATTTGTAAATAATTTGCTTGTCACTTGAGCTCTGAACCCTCCATTTTGACAGTGATGTGTCAGAAGACTTATACGACTAAAACCCGTGTTTCGATACTTGTGACGTAAATAACACAAATACCTTTTTTCTAGTTCTGTGTTTAATAAAAAAACAACAACTTAACCTCTGAGTTTCTCTGTATACTTCATCTTTTTTGCATTTAATTTCTAATAAAATACATATTAACCAATGATAAATTCAAAGTTATAACTACTTAGTTTAGCAGATATTTAAGTAGCAGTTTATAATAAAACGCTTTGAATTCAAAACGATATAACTAAAGTAAAGATTGCAAACACACGCCGTATGTGACTGTTTATGTGGACAGGGTACGCAATACATTATTTACACCCGCAGCAGACATCTTAACTTGAATATCTTAGAAGAATCACTATCATAGGTTAGCATCAACTTTGGGTACTACCTGTGCTATAGTCTTCTGGCAATGCTAGATGAGCTTCATCTTGCATTCATGAACCAATATTACAAGGTGTAATGATGCGTATTAATCCATTCCATAACTGCAGTAACTTGACTTCACTTCAGGTATCACACGCATTCGTATACAACAAGAATGCATAGTCCTGTCTTGGGTACGTCAGTATTGGAGAGTCCAGTAAAACATGCATCAGAGATAAGAAGGTTTGATAACATACTTCAAGTGTCAAACTTTGTAACATTTAGGTGCTATTGTTATATGCTGGCTTATAGTAGCTGCTCTGCTACAGTGGTTAGGTAATCATGAGTATTCTAATCCTCTGTGTTTCGACAGTTTTATAAAAGATACAGTTTATTAATTATTCGACATTCCACTGCAACTAAAATGTCTACTGTAAAGCTTACTCACGTTTCTCACTCTGTGTTATCCGAATAAACTAGCCAGAATCATCCAGACATCCAAGTCATTTCTTGCCTATCACCGCTTTATAACTCTTGGTTAGGTCATCATCTTTAAACTCGCTCAGTTTTTTTGTTTTTTTTTTCACCTTACCATTGACAATCCTGTACAGTATTAGAAATATCCAATATGAAAAGAAAGCTGTTAGTAGTTTAAATTACTGTATCTTAAGTTATATTTTTGATGTATCTTAAACTTCTACAGTTTTTATGTAACTGTGGTATGACGTGTTTTCTTTCACCTTATTTAGTGCCTTTAATTATTAATATTACCATAAATAGAAAATTTAGCTTTTAAAATAATAAACAACCAATAGAAAAAAAAAGTTTATTCATGTTGTTCTTATGAACTTCAGGAGAAACTGTTTATTAACTATAGATTATCATGAAGTACAGGTTCCTACTCTCTCATATAATTATGCATTAAAGTAAAACTAAATACTCCTATTAAAGTACTTGAATTCATAAATAGAAACATAAACTGGACGTAATATAAAGTACTTTATTATAACAAGAAAAACAAACACAGTGTTCGTACTTGCTTGCATGATAGACTGACACTTATATTTGATTGGAAGTGTTCTCTTAAAACCCTTCTCAATGACAACTTCCACAAAACATTTTTAATTTAGCATTTCTTACTTAACAGGTAATGTAGGATTGTCCCAGAACAACTAATGCTACTCATGTGTTGCTAATTATTATATAAACATCCATTTAAAGCTATATACTTGAGATATCACCTGACCTACCACTTGGTGGTACTCCTATTTACTTTGTTACACAATGTTCAACTTTACAACCGTACAAGTCAAAAGAGCTTAACTGTTGTTATCTCTAAAGGAAAACAAAGACATTTAAAACAAATTTAATGAATTCCCTGAGCAAGTTATATATGCAAATTTCACATAATAGAATAATAACTACTGTATTTTTCTGGTTATAAGACGCGTCATTATTTTCAAAACTATCTTTACTGAAGTAATTGTTTTCCAGTTATCATTATTTATTTAAGCATCAGCATAATCTCTTATTATTCTTTAGAATACTTCAAAAGTGGTGTCCTTAATAAAATAAAATATGGTTGTTTCATACTTTTACATCAAAACATTGTTCATTCATTGTGAAAACTTCCAAAATCTTCTTTTCTATCACTGAATTCACTGAAAACGAGCTCTGAATGCTCACTTTAGAATGCAGTCATCTTGGTGTGTGTACTCGTGTTAGTTGCCCATAGACAATTACTATCGATTTACAAATTTATATGTTTTTATCGCCTTATTTATGGATATGACTCTTCTATTGTTCTACAGTCATTTCTCATGATGACCTATTTTCTTTAGCCTCTGAAAGAAAACAAGCACAGAGAAGTAAAGAGGTTCATCGCGCTAGTTACTAGTCCATGCTGTACAAGATGCGCTATTCCTAGGCATAAGATTTATTACTTTCGGTGCATAGCATGCGGGGGGTTTTGGTACTCTTTTTTTAGAATAAAAGCCTCTCCTCACCGAAAAATACGGTAATTCAAAAATAATATTATATGGAAATATATACGTTTGTTTGTTTAGAATTAAATATAAAGTTATAGAATGGGCTATGTGTGCTCCACCTACCGCGAGTATCGAAACCAACTTTTTAGCGATGTGAGTTTGCACACATACCACTCTGCCCCTTGAAAACATTGAAATATGTTGTTTGAAAATATTTTATGCGTTTATATACCACAATACTCAAGGTTAACTATATATTTCACATGGGAACATAAGTTCAATTTTTATCCATAAATTCAATAACACCAATTTGTTAACACAACCATTTTCCAGTAGTAACAGGGCATTTATCTCATGTTAACTTGAAATGTTAGTGTGTAGAAAGAGCTTATATTGATTTGACCCTGAATATATAACTTATATTTATAATGTGCCCATCACAAAATTCTATTTTAAGTCATATAATAAAACATTTTGGTTCATAGTTTCAAATCGTAATTACACCAAAAAAAGTCTTAACTATGAGGATTATCGAATTTTGAGTAAATTTTAATTATTATAAATTTGGACGAAAAGCCTAAATATCTACAAATATAAGTAAGAAGAATATTATGTCAGAGAACAGGTTATGTTCAAATGAAAATCGAGTGATCGTAAAATCTCTTAAGGAAATGTTATTTTAAATACAGCCTAAATCGGGAGTTTTCTCACTGTATGACTTGCATTAAGTATGGTTAAGAAAACGATTAAATTAAAATGGTCAAATAAAAAATCATATTTTTGTGACAAAACTGATTTTGTGAAACTAGTTACAAATCTGACGACTTGAGGACCTAAATTACAAATATGTATAAGAGAAATGAAGATATATATCTATCAAAAATAAAACTAATTAAATCTCATTATTATGCCATGTATGCTGTTTGTTCTCTTCATAAAATAGTTGTGAAGTTAGATTGATTCACTATCTACGGCCCCCAAGGTAGCTTTGTACTTAAGCAAAAACACAAATATATACATATTATCAGGCATGTATTTTTGTGGTAATTATTGGGCATCTCCTTATGAGGGAGGACCATACATCACATCAATGGTGAATAGTAAATATTACAAAACATAAGCTTGGCATATGGCAAGTGATAATTACATTTAGGATCAATATAATTAGTAAGCATACGCTTGGTAGCCTAGCTTACATTTTATGCTAAATTATGTGACTGGAGGTGAAAAGGTAAAGTGTGAACCTACACCACATATAACACATTACAACATTCATAGAATAATTGATTGATGAAATTAGCTTTCTGGTCCTTCTGATTATCTTCTATATTGTATAGTGCTCAATTAGAACTTCAGTGATATACGGTACCAAACTATTATACAAATGAGTAAGCCTCAGACCACTTCATGAAGTAGCCAACATCAACAAACATGTGCCAGTGACCTCTTTCAGTCTCCAGGAGTGAGCCAGGGACTTCCTATAAGACTCCATAATTTTATGGGCTGGTTTCTTCTCTTGACAGCACTGATCATACACTACTCACCCTAGAAATGGGCATCTTCAGTCGAATGTACCAGTAGAACCACTCTTATTGTTTTATTTAAAGAATTGAGAACCTAAAATCTCTGAAGACTGCTATTTCAGCAAAGTCATTAACATTTTCTCACTTATCATATAGATGGATAGTTACAAATCCTTAAAAATACTGGCATCTATGTATAATTTGAAGTGAGAAACTTCCAATTTTCGTTTCAAAATACCTGCAATTTTAAATTTAAACAAAACATAAATAATATTATATTAGGCATTTAATACTATGTTGAACAATTAAAACCTGAGATATCATTTTTGCCTGTTGAAAAACACTTCATTGAAATTTAGAATAAAGTTTTTTGTAAAAATATAATCTAATAACAATAGTAATGATTCAGATAAAAATATGAGCAGTCTCTCACATACACATTCCGTTATAATTTACTTTTACTATGTTTTCAATGTGCAGAAAGTTTACCTTTCTGAAATAATTGCACTCAGAAATCATGAGACTGGAAAAAATTAAGCCAATATCAGATCTATTATTTGAAATTGGTTGTCACTAAAGGCACGGTATATACTATTTTTTGATTACATACAGTTTTACTCAGCACAATACTTATCGTATGTGTGATAGCCAGAATAATGTTAAAAGAACCTATTGGTTTATTGCAAGCAATGTCAGCAGTACTAACTGTAATAAGCGTTGCTCTGGTATCAAAACTTCCTTTAGAACTTCAACAGACTAATGAGTTAAAGAGTGTAACTTTATTGAATCTGGTTTAAGGAGTTTTGTTGCCCTTCAGTTTACAATATTCTGTGTCTTAAAGACAACTTCTACCTGAAGTATGTAATACACAATTATTTCTGTGATTTTGTTCAATAATGGATGGACTGTGTTACTATTAATTTAATCATTATACTGTGTGAAGAGTCATTTTTTTGTTATTTAATTGTCTTTTGTTCCTGTTCCCTGACTGAGACAACTGGATCAGCTTTAACCTATAAAGGCCTACAAACTGTAAGAGCCAGAGCAGTTCAAGAAGTACACTGCTCAAACTTCCTCGTGTTATTTTTCTTTTCATCTTGCAACTATTTTTCTTCAGAGAAATTCCAAGGACTTCAAGTATATTAAGAGTAACAATAATTTTTTTTCGTATTTTTTGTATTATTTTGAGCAAATACTTCATTTCACTACCTATGGATGCACCAGTGTGGAAAATATTCGTGTTTCATATAAATATAGCTTTCAAAACTTTTCATTCGTATTGACTTTTCCATTATGATATTGTTTAAATTAATGATAATGCTTTGAGATTATTTCAAGTTAATATCTAGAAATATTTTAAATAATACGAAAGCATAATTACACTATAAGAGACATTGTCTTGCTATTTCTTAATTTACACATAGAATGTCACATATTTTTAAGTATTCAAAACGTTTTAGAAATATCATATTAAAATTTCTCTTTTCCTTTAAAAGTTATTTTTTGTAATTTATGTCTTATTTTATTTTTCTCTGGTAACCTTTCCCAATGTGGTGTGTCTTCGATCTCACCCCATAAAGTTTGCTGATGATAAAGCAATTTGGGAAAGTGCCCCTACACCAGGAATAGCAGCAACTAACTTACAACCACAACTAAACAGATTAAGTGAATACTGCCAAAAACATTGAATTAAAATAAACATAGCGAAGACACGATTAGTGATATTTTCAAAATCAACGAAACACCAAAAAGTTCTACCCCAGATTTACATTGATGGAGAGCTTCTCCATACTGCTACATCTGCAGATTTTAAGAGTTAACATATGATTCTACACTTACCTAGATACAACATGTAAATAACATAAAAACAAAAATTTGGCGAAGAATAAACTATGCTAGGAGTCTAACTGGTAAAAGGTATGGAACAATACCAGAAAACATGATTAAAATATACATGACATACATTAGACCAGTAATAGACTATGCAGCTCCTGCATGGATTAATGTAAGTGAAAAATAATTACAAACCAAACTCCAAACATTACAGAATACACTAATTACAGCAGCCACCTCCTCAAAGTTCATGCACAAATACTTAAATACACAAACAATACCAGATAGACTTCTATATAGTACAATAAAATATTTTGTTAAAAATTGGCGAAAAAAATGAGTTGTTATGCGAAATAGACACATATTGCATATATGATAATTAGAGACCTAAACACTTCTCCCTGTTAAACATCAGATCTTTAAGATAAAATCAAATTTAAAATAATAATAATAATAAAATAGTGCGAAAATAAAACAAGCTACCTACGTTCTAGACTTAATAAAACAAAACATTGAAAAAACAATATAAATGGACATGCCCTGAAAATGACCAGATTTAAAGTTATGCTATTACTCCAGCCCTTTCTATTTACTCTAAATGGATTAACGAGTTCATTCAAACAAAAAAAAGAAAGGAGGAAGAAGTCTAGTGTATCTCACACATAAGCGTTGTTTGAAGATACGTCAACTAGAAAAAGTTAATACAGGCAACGGTGTAGTATTGTGGAAATGCGTTCCAATCTGTATACATATATATATTATTTTATCAGAGACGGAACGCTGTTCCCTGGTTACTTCGAGCAGATCCACCTTTACAAATCTCTAACTTCATAAAGTTTTGCCAACCCTTAGAAGAAAGAAAACAAATAATCATAAACTCTTTCATCCAAGCTGCAGGCAAGAAATCGAAGTAAATGACAGCAAAGTTTGCAAAATATAACGAATACTTCTACTAATACTGATTAAAAAGTTACAAACAACTTATGGTCAGAGCTTATACTCTTCAAATTTCACAATAATTTTCTGTAGTCATGTTGTTCAGAGCTGACTTACAAACTCGAAGAAATAAAATGAACCGTATTGTTGAAAGTTTTGGGAGTACAGACGATGAACTTCCAAAGCAACTTTTTTTGAGAATTTCTACTTCTACTTTTTTCACACCTCTTTCCTAGGTTTATTTTATATTCAAAGTCTGAACTAGAAACCTTTTCAAAATAAAGCAGTGAAATGCCACTACTTGATAGCAAATGAAATCATGCTGTTCAATTTCCGTCATCAGGTGGGGCAATGTTTATCAACATATTTGTAGCGAAGTGACTGTAATGAAAATTGTCTAAAGTACTATCTCTATATTTAATTAATCTGCGTTACTGATACAGTTACATTTCTAGGCACCCAGCTAGTACAGTGATATATCTTCGGATTTACAACGATAAAATCAGGGGTTCGATTCCCCTCGGTGGGCTGAGCAGATAGCCCTTTGTGGCTTTGCTGTCAGAAAAACACACACACAAACACACATACATTCCTAGATTTCCGTCTATTGCCAATATTTTTCTTTAATTCCACAGTTTGAAGATCTGAAGGTATTATTACTTCTGTAAATTTGTTTTTTCAATTATTATATATTTACTAAATGTAGTAGTTTCAAAAAATAATTTGTTAATTTTATATATAAGATTTGTGGAGGAAATTGTGTAGCAAATAGTGATGCTTCTATTTGCTTTTCTCACAGCAAACGTGGAGAAAAAACATGCCTAAAGTAGTGCTGTTGATCACAATAGCAACGAAGAACGAATGCAAAACGTGACCAGTTGAGACATGATTATCATCACAAATGGTAAAAGTTTGTGGATCAGACCGAGGTAGAAGAAAAGGACGAGTAAGAAAACTGTAAAATGTGTAGCATAGACAAGATGACATTTTCCCATAGATCTTAACGAAACTAGATGACGAAATAGCAACTGCAGGCTTGACTTAGAAAATTTTGTTATGAATATGTTCATGCCAATTTGAGTACCAACTGGGAAGAAATGCCTTGTTCACGAGGCCATTGTCCATATTCAGGACAGGCACGGCTCTCACAGCACCAGAGCAGACATATCTAGCTTCAGTCTCAGCAGCTTGAGGCGAAAATTCGCGTGAAAAAAAATTAGAACTGTTATAGAACTACGGTATTTATTGTTGAAAGTACAGTTAGTTTGCACCTTACTCTTTATAAGGTCGTAAGCAAGCAATATGGCATACAATTCGGCAGTGAACATATAAACTGTAAATGATATCCTGTATATAATGACAGAGCCACAACAAACCATGACAGAGTTCTCAGAGTCGCCTTATTTCGAAACATCCATTAAAATGGTACCTGAAGAACTGTTTGAAAGATGTTAAAAAATAACACAATACTTTCAGTCAGGAGTTTCTGTCTCTTTCAGAAAGATCAAAAAAGGTCACAATGTGGTGGTGACAAGCCTGGAGTAATGGCTTATCAATGGCATAGACTGGGTAGGTATATGTTGGTCAAACAGCAGTGGCACTCTTCTATAAACTCGTCCATTATACAACCTTTCACACTAATATGAAGAAACCTATTGAAAGATTACATCACTGGCAGGTCTGAGGATGTTTTCTAAGGAAAACCCATATTTGATGATATAATTGACGAAGGCCTTAATATAATTCTTATCAGAACAAAAACCTCGAGAGTTCCACTGTACCAGTGGGGCCATTTTTACTTAGAAGAAGGATAACTGAGTGCGGAACCCTTTTGTTTGCGACCACGACCCTTCTCTTAAGTAAAAGAGGTATTCCTACCTCCATGGAACTTGTCTGTCAGAGGAAAAAGTCAACTGAGATACAAGTAACTGATCTGCACCTCAGGATTAAAGAAAGTAAACAGAGCAGTCGCTGCAATTCAATAGTGTGGACAGAGACAGGAGTGAATATAGACTTAGCAGGTATAGCAGTTCCAGAGGACAAAGTTCTTCACATAATGTGGGAAAGAGTCTCATTGAACCAAAGAAAAATTGTCTGCACTACTACTTTAGCAGTACAATGGAATATAATAGTATATGTATGAAACTGAAGTGGAATCAGGAAGTTCCTGGTCTTAGAAGAAACAATCTTGTTTACAGTACATAAAGGTTGTACCTTTTGTTATCCTCCCACGAGGGGAGTGTCTTCAATTGTTTTATCCCCAATGGCCTCTATGTTGGCAGTGATGCTTCCACCAAGATGATTCAAGAGATTTGTTTCTTAACTGACTTTGGAGTGTCAGCATACACTTTAAATTCCATCTAGACGAAGAAGAGAGACATTTGTCACAATGCTTTCTCAAACAAAGTATGGAAAATGGAAACAACGAGGTGAAGGAAAGTATTGAGGTGATGGCTGCTGATCAGTCATCTAAACGTGGTCACTTCCTTATAAATATGTTTATTTCATTTTATTTAGGATAACTGAATATAGAATCCCTAGAAAATGGAGAACATTCAGTGCCATTGGCTCAATCTACTATTGATTCATAATATATGATGAACTCCAACAATGACATTGTAGTTACATCAGGATTGATTGGTACTGTACCCAAACACCAGCATCTTAGTTAAATCTTACCAACAGAAGACACTCCAAAGACTCTTATTTACGAGAATTATAGGCCAAAGTGATGTGTCGAATTGTGATCAGTTTAAAGGATTTTCGTATTCTCTTCAGAAGATGCAAATATCGACGAACACTTGAATGGGTGTTTGGATTTCTGTAGAGGTAAAATGAAGAGAGAGAACCTTTCTTGAGACAATAACTCATTATATACAAGAATACACATTAAGGGCAAACTATTTAAAACGAAAAGTCAAAACATGATTTATTACTAAAAGCGATTAGAAAACATATATATTTGTATGTTACATTTTTTCTCTCAATTCTCTTTCTGTCTTGTTCTCAAGCTCATAATTAAATTTAAATTTGATGCAAGTTGCTTTCACTTTTACGACTTGATCAAGGAGTACATTAACTTACCTTTTCTCCAAATAGAACATACTCTTTTCTTGACAATTTATTTGAACCGTAAGTACACAGTATATAAAATATTATTAAATTGTTTGTGGTTTGAATATGGAAATCTACACTTTGATTGTACAAGTGTTTAGTTAAAGACATTGAACAGTGATGACGTCCTATTGTTATCATATAGGTACATACTGGTATCCAAGGTATCAGCAGTGTTATTAAAATAGTCAAATACACTATTGATCACCGCCATACTTCATTAAGATGAAAGTAAGATTGCATTTTTCTAATTCTGTTTAACGTGACATTAAAAAACCTTGTGTTTTGTTTTGGATTTAAAATTCTCAGTTCCCTATTAGAGCTTAAATAATGTAGGTCTGAACATTCAGATGATGCAGTACGTCTAAATATACCATCTGGCTGTAAAACAATGAATATGTTAACAACGTAAGAAACCAATTTAATTAAACCAATCAAACGTAATTTCATAGATATAATACTAGAATACATTCTACTGATATAATTATGATGTCTCTCACTATACGTGTCATCAGTTTGTTATTTTATCATAACCTGATTCGACTCAAGGTGTAGTTTAGATGTTTCATAGTTATCACATGTTATGGAATATGGTTTATTTCTCAATCATTGAGATGCCCCGCACGGCCATCAAATTCGTTCAAAACTCTATATAAAATCTAACCTGTTACGTAAATAATTAAGGCAAGTGATTTAACTGTTTTGATTACTTCAAATACAGAGTACTGCTTTACATTTCATTTATTTTATGCATTCAAATACAAAATACCAGAATAATCAAAATACATCGCACTCGAAACATGAATTTTCCCATAGTTTTGATTAAATAAATAATACAGTAATCTGCTACTTGAAATACAAGATAGAGCGAGGTATTTCATCACTGCAGTAACGTTGCAGCCGATATCATCCTTAACAGATTTGTTTAATGTATCATACTTAAAGTATCGCTTTTAAACACATTAATAGACAAATCCCTACAGTTTTATAAATTAAATATTTGTAAGACCGTGCTTATGCTTTTTTTTTGTTTTCGGCTGCCTGGAAACAATATTTTCGTACATCTTCCATGAGACGTATAAATAACGTAGAACTTGTAGACGACTTTTATCCTGTTAAAATTTATTGAGCTTAATACGAATTTTAATTTTAAAAGAGAAGGTTAGATATTACTAATTTACTTTCAATATCAAAGCATCTCACACATCTATAACATAAGTTAGATCACCTATGGCATTGTATATATATATATTGCTCTCAGCAATACGCTCCCCGCTAGTGTAGCGGTAAGTCTTCGGATTTGCAACGCTAATATCAGGGATCCGCTTTCTCTCGGTGGGCTCCGCAGATAGCTTAATGTGGCTTTTCTATAAGAAAACACAAACACACTCAGCAATATAAAAGTAAACTGTTAAAAATGATGTTATTAAAGTCTTTATTGGTATTTTCATGAATTTACAGGGCTGTTGTCTCCTATAAAGAAAGTATGTGTTGTAAAAAGACCAGCATTGAAGGAGTTTAAATGTAAACATTGATTTACAGTGGTTTTAAATGCAGAAAATTTGCTTGCACAGCAACATAATCAGTTGGGAATAAAACCAAATCAAGCATTCTCTGAGGGCCTAGCGCATTAAGGCGTGCGTTTCGTTATCTGAAGGTCGCGGGTTCGCGCCCGAGTCGTGCCAAACATGCTCGCCCTCGCAGCCGTAGGGCGTTATAATGTGACGGTTAATCCCACTATTCGTTGGTACAAAGAGTAGCCCAAGAGTTGGCAGTGGGTGGTGATAACTAACTGCCTTTCCCTCTAGTCTTACACTACAAAATTAGGGACGGCTCGGTGCTGTGGGCTAACGAATTTTCACTTAAATACTTGCTCATGAAACCGCAAGAGATTGCGGCCCTATGTTTCATGATGGAATCGAGTGGGTAAATAGATAGATAGAAGCCTGCTCTGATGTTAGTTGCTTAAATAAAACTGTAACTGCAACTGATAATGTGAACAAAAAGCTGGAATAAGAGTCTAATATTTACATAATTACACTAGTTAACTTTAATAATTGTAAGGTAATGTATATTTAAAAGTATCTCATACCAGTAAAATTATTTTAGAAGTAATATGACCCTAAGTTTTATTATTCTTTATAATCTAGCATACATGAATATCTACCGCATGTAGAAAACGTGGTTTAAATAAAACAACAGCAATACGTTTCGCAGGAGTTTCTACTAAATTAGAAGCTAGAGTAACAAGAATTTTATGCGATTTTAGGAATCTGCAAATAGAATTTATAACCATGAAAGCCAGGCATGGCCAAGCGTGTTAAGGCATTACCCTCGTTATCCGAGGGTCGCGGGATCGAATCCCGGTTACACCAAACATGCCCGCCCTTTTAGTCATGGGTGCGTTATAATGTGACGATGAATCCCACTCTTCGTTGGTAAAAGAGTAACCCAAGTGTTGACGGTGGGTGGTGATGACTAGCTGCCATCCCTCTAGTCTTACACTGCTAAATTAGGGACAGGTAGTGCAGGTAGCCCTCGAGTAGCTTTGCGCGAAATTCAAATTTCGATGTAATTTGAGAGAGTTCTTTGATAAAGTTAATTATACTGCAACTATATAAAGGTTGCAGTAATTCCAACCTTTAACGTTGGAAAATGTAATTGACGATATTGACAGTGTTTGTACTGATCGTATTTTTAGCTTTCTAGAGACATTGTTCTTTTTATTCTGCTTTTGTACTTTGTTTCGCTTTTTTATTACTTTTATAGTTTTGTGTCTTCTACATTTTTAACGGATGATTCGCACAGATAGCGCAGGCTTTGTCCCACAATGAGTGAAACAAACACACAGTTAAAAAACTTCCATTCGGTAATATCTAGAATGTAAGACGACAAAGTGAAGCTTCCACAAGTAATGAAATTATGGGGGAATAGATGTGTGTTACGTGATATTATTTCAAGAAAGGAAGTTTCCTGTGTATATATGTATTTGAGGGCGACGGGTATGGGTATCGGGTATTAGTTTTTGCTGAACGTAATTTTTCCAATTCGAAAAGAGTAAACGCAATGATTGGTAAATATATTAAGAAACATATGTTAATTTTAGAGTAGGTGCAAATTGGTCCAAATTACTTTCTCTACCGTGTTGGAGTATATTATAAAAATGTTTTTTCTAACCAGAAACCTTCATAAAAACAGCAAAATTTCTCAACATGAAAGTTTTATTTGCAGCTGTTGTTGTGCTCATGAGCCTGACGTTGACGAAAAGCAGAACTGTCGATGTAGATTATCAAATGTTATAGAGTAAGCTCATTTTCTAAATGTATTGTTGTATCAAATATTTGGTGATAATATTACTGAAATAAATGTTCTGTTTCCGTATCTATGTTTGAGCAGTATAGAAACAATGCAGTAAAAACCAGAGGAAAATACAGATTTATCATAAATACAGTTGCAGTTATGTACTCAAACAAATGCCTTATTTTGATGCTATTTTAATCAACTATACTAAGTAGAAATATAATTTTAAAAGTTTAACAAACATCTTTTATTTGGGTTATACATTAACTTCAAAAATAACATGACTACTCATAGAATACGCTCTTATAAACAACTATGATTTATGATCTGTTACATAGCAACATAGGACAAATTTTTCTTTTGATTCAATAATATATTTCTTCAAAAATTGGTTCGTAACATGAGAAAAAATATCCAGTTTAAGTAAATCAAAAATGTTTTCTTTGATGCAAAGATGAAACTAGAGAAGCCTGAAAAACTGAACGAGCTGAGAAATTGCACGGAATCAATTTGGGAATATATGTAATGCCATAATTGTTTCGATAATTCATTGTAATTTGGAAAACAATGTGAATCTCTCAACATTAGAAATAAATTATGATTATAACGATGTAATTTTAATTTAATTTTCCTTATTTGAATTATAATTTCCATTCTCTGACTGTGTCACAAATGTTACATACCTACTGTTTATAAGCAATTTTCCATGTTTAAAGAAACATGTCAAATTAACTGGAAACAAAGAGAAGTAAAAATGTATTAGAAAGTAGTTATGATAGAATTTAGGACAATTATATGGTACTTGACACAAAATTTTAATTATACAATTAATTGTCATGAAAGTGAAATTGTAAAATATAATATAAATGTTGGTTTCTTAGAACGTATTTTTTATTTGAAGCTTTTAGATGAAATAAGAAGGTGTTTATTTGCAAAACGTCCTTACTAGAATTATAAACAGTTCTTCAATGACATGTGTACTGAAGAAAAGATGCAGATATACAGGTGATGATGAACTATTATATATATATATATTATTTATTTTACATAAGTAATCTGTGAAAATTTTATTTATCTTAAATTGTTCTATTATGAACTATTACCAGAAAAGTTCCTTTTATAGCTATATTTGTAGCTCAGAAAAATAACATCTCAGTACCCTACAGAAACGTTGACTAACGATTTCGTACTATGTGTTGTTCCTTTTGATATTTGGCTTCGAGAAATTACTCCACTAGACTTACTTGCAGTTTAGATATCTCATAAAAGTTAAATATGATTTTCTAAACAATACATGAAATTCAATAATGAAAGTTTTGCTGAGATATACTTTATAGTTTGGGAATTGTGAAGATAGGGATGTATTAAGTGATTTAATATTCACCCAGGACACTACAGGAGAGTCTTAAATGTAGTATCATACAATAGAACTATAACTCAGCTCTTAAGCTTTAAACACATACATTATGTGCTTGTACAAACGTACAATCTTGTATTATCTTATGTAATATTAAATGTTACTTCTCTGTGCTCACTGGATCTCAAACAATGTGTCACTGGTAGATTTGGAGCAGTTTGTGAATTCAGAAAATACACTCTCTGAAATGATTGAAAAATGTTTCTTAAGAAATGCGTTCATAAGGTTAAAGAAACAACAAAACGGAAAGTACATTAAAGGACTATTTCTGGAATTTCGAATGACGTAACGTGTTATATAATGGTTAGACCTTTCAGTAATTATTCATGTATCATAACTTCTAGATGAAGTAAAAATGCTGTCTAAATTAGTGTTACATTGTAAACTGATAAAGTATTCGGCCATGCTCGGAAGAAAATGGCTTTAAATATCCTGAGATATTTTGAATAAATCATTCATGTTACTCGTGATTTCTTTATCTAACTAGATATTTTTATTGAAATCAGTAAAAATAACACTTGTGGAAAAATAATTATTTCCTAAAGTTATTTTTATCAAAAAACCAGGAAACATTGCTTCTACTTCTAATGTGTACTTTGCATGATTTTAAAGTTTGTAAAACAAAATTTCCTACTTTTTGAATCATGTTTATAATGGTAGTGTGCTATTAAAGAACTTGCTTGTTTGTTGTTAGATATACTTCTAAAGAATGTGCAATTTGCCAACAAAGTAATGGAACTTGAGTTATGGCGATATAAAGTTAGTTAAAAATTACAGTTAAAATTATTACAAATAAACAGAGATTTTAACAGTTTTGTTAGAAGAAGGTTATTATTATAATTAAATAAACAAACAGCACAAGAAATGAAGACATGAAAAAATTATTTTTAACTTGACATGTGAAAATTTCACAACTTCAGAGGCTATTAGAAAGGGGTAAGATGTTTTGAGTAGAAACTATTTGCATATTTCTCCATGCCTTTACTGATTTGGGATCTAATTAAAGCTGCGTCATTTGAGAATTTCTTGTTTTAAATTATGTTGATTACTAGCTGCCTTCCTTCTAGTTTTTTTTTTCAATTTTAAATTAGGGAAGGCTAACACAGATAACTCTTGTTTAGCTTTGCTTGAAATTCAAAAAACAAACAAACATTCCACTGATAATGCCACGTCACATTTCATGTCGTATATTTCAACCACAGTTATCACAGTTTTTCCGTAGTTTTTAGCCTTTCAGTTCCTCAAGATAGACAATTTTGGTTGTTTTCCCAAGTGGTACCAAAATTAAATTGTGATTGTCATCATTTGCATTATATTGGCTACACGAAAAGCATGGGCTCTGAGCATCGAAATGAAATCCATCAGCCAAAGTACATAAAATTCTATTGCTAGTACACCACGCATCTCAGCTGGTATAAAGTAAAATCTACGGATTTACAACACTAAAACAAGGTGTTCAATTCCCCCTCGATGGACTCAGCAGATAGCCCGAAGACCTTATCCACTAGAGAAAAATACTTAATGTTACGTAAGATACCATAAGATTGGTAGTCTGTACAAGCATAAAATATATTTGTTTAAAACTTTAAAATGGATTATAGTTCTGTGGTATTTATATCTCACTCTCTTATAATGAGGCCCGGCATGGCGAGGTGGTTAAGGCACTAGACCCCATAACCCTAGTGTCATGGGTTCGAATTCCTGTCACACTTCTCGCCCTTTTAGCGGTGGGGGTGTTATAATGTGACGGTCAATCCCACTATTCGTTGGTAAAAGAGTAGCCCAAGAGTTGGCAGTGGGTGGTGATGAGTAGCTGCTTTCCCTCTAGTCTTACACTGCTAAATTAGGGACGCCTCGGTGCAGTGGGCTAACAACCTGTTCACTTAAATACTTGTTCACGAAACCGCAAGAGATTGCGGCCCTATGTTCTTTGATAGAATCGAGTGGTAAATACAAATACAATGAGTTAAGGCTTTAGTTACTATACTTTGCTCACAAAGGATTTACACAAACTAAAACTTATTACAATAGTTTGAGCTTTATCATAATTTAAATACAGTATTTGGGTCATAATGGCCACAGGGAACCATGTTTCATTTTATCTTGCAATTAATTGCAGTTAATTCCACTTAATTCTTATTTTACCACCTACTTTCACCTTACTTGCCATTTCATCATTGCATTTTGAACATACACTATAAAATGGTTTAAAATTCACGCTTATCCATTATAAATGTTGTTTATCAGTACTGCAGTGACTCATTTCTCAGCATTCCTTCATTTGCTTTTTTAAAATCAATTTCTTTTAATATAAATCTACTCTGTATAATATTTCTTGAACTAATATATTTAGTATTTGTTCACCGTCATTCTAGAACTATTTTTACTGAATGTATTTTGAACACATTGTTTTATTTCTCTTCTTTTCTTACACGGTTTTTGCTATAAAAGTACCTCCACTTCACATCTATATAGCATATTAATGATTCTGGGAAACTCTAATATTATAAATTGTTTTAGTTGGAAATTCCTTATACATGGTAGGATATTGTAAGATTTGTCATCAGGTATCATCATGTCGTTTTTTTTGTACAAACGTATTTTATAATATTACTTGTATCAGTTAACATTTTAAATCTTTCTTCATTTTGTAGAATAAGTATATAGCATAAAACACATCGGACCACAACATAAATTCTAATAAAAAATATAATCTTTGGTGTGTGTCGTAAAGCACTGCTTCTAAATATGTTTATGTTTTAGTATTTCATACATAAAGTATCAACTACAACTTCACTTTATAAGATTTTTAAGATTAATGAAAACATTAATCAGTAAAAGTAATTATGATAGTACTGAGTGAAAACACTGAGAAATATGTAATAATATGTCAATCACACTCTATCTACCACTGAGGGTTTTCTTCCACAATCAGGCTTAATCAGGCTTCTCTAGTATGACAAACACGATTGTTATGATGTTAAGAAAAAGGAATTATATAACATTCATAATTATTTTTGATATTAAAAAATTGTAATTTTATTAACTAAACAAAACATATACCTAAATAATTAATTATAAATATCATAAAATATAGAGTAATTGACATTACATAAAATATACTTTCAATTCATATAACTTTTCTTTTAAATGGTGGACCGTGTGAAGGGGCATTTTTAAATACAAAAGGAGTAACACGACATACTGTTATAAAAACTGAGTTAACCCAAAGCTCTTTTGTAGTGTTTTTCAATTCTAAATACTTAACAATAGCATAAGCTATGGAGAAAATTAGACTAGTTGACATGATAAATAATAAGTCATCATACATAAATTAAAGTTTACTTAATCCAAGAGAGTTCTTTCTTTTGTCAGGGTCATGTGAAAACTTTCACTTTGGTTGTTCAACTTTATCATATTAATATGATTCTATGAACTTGAAGTTTTCTCATATTCTTCTTTCTGGTATCCATAATATTAAATATTGATGTATACACCTTTTATTTAGTTGTGAAAAAATAGATACATAAAGTTACCTGTTACCACTTAAATATAAAAATAAGTGTTTTAATTTTTGTCCTTTTCTCATTAAGTATTGTGCTGCGTAAATCTGCAAATAGTCTAAAAATAGTATATACTGTGATTCTAGTTACAAACAATTTCAAACAATAGATCTGAAATTGTATTAAATATTACCATATTCTGGAAAAGTAAACTTTCTATACATTGAAAACATAGTAAAAGTGTATTATAATGAATTGTGTATCTGACAGACTGGTTATATTTTTATTCAAATTATAAATTATTATTACGTTTTATTGTTAAGAAACTTTATTCTAAAGTGATTATGTTTCATGGGAAAAATTTAATGACTTTGCTGTAATTGTGGTCTTTAGAGATTTGAGATTCTCAATTCATGAAATAATACTTTGACAGTGGTTCTACTGGTACATTTGAGTCAAGATGCCCAATGTTGGTGTGAATACTATGTGGTAAATGCTGTTCAGAGAGAAAACAGCTTAGAAAATTATTGGGTCTCGTAGGGAAGCCCTGGTCCACTTCTGGAGACTGAAAGAGGTCACTGGCACATGCTTGTTGATGTTGGCTACTTTATAAAGTTGTCTGAGGCAAACCCATTTGTCTAATAGATTAGTACCTTCCATCACTGAAGTTCTAGTTGAGCATTGTACAGCATAGATTAATGTTTTTGCATAGAATCAGATGGAAATGGAAGCCAATTCCATCAATCAACTGCTATGAATGTGTTAAGTGTTGGATGTGGTGAAGGTTCATAGTTTACCTTTTCACCTCCAGTCACATGATTTAGGAAAAATTGTAAGGTAGGCTACCAAGCATATGCTTATCAAATACATTGATCATAAATGTTATTATCAATTGATATATGTCAAGCTTATGATTTGATAGTATTTACTATTCAACTTTGATGTGATGTGTGGTCCTCCCTCATAAGAAGATGTTCTATAATCACCACATAGATATATATCTGACAATATATATATATATATTTATGTTTGTTTGCATTTAGGTACAAATTTACCTGTTAGTTATCGATGTTCTTCTCATTGCTGGTGTCAAAGCTCAATTTCCAGAGTAAAAAGCCTTCAAGCTTACTGCTGAGCCACCTTGAGAGCCTCACATATGTATAAAAATCTGCCTTGACAAGTATTTTTATGAAGAAGACAAAAAACATACATGACAAAATAATGGGATTTAAATAGTTTCATATATATATATTTATATATCTCCATTTTTAGTTGATATATTTGTAATTTATATCTTCTACTAGTCAAATTTGTAACTAGTTTTATAGATTTATTTTTGTCATGTAAAGATTCATTATTATTTTAACCAGTTTAATCATTTTCTTAACCACACTTTATACAAGCCACACAGTGAGAAAACTCTTGACTTAAGCTGTATTTAAAATATCAGCTTATGATATTTTAGTATCACTATCTTGATTTGGACTTACCCTTTTCTCTGACATAAATTCTTCTTACAATAGTTGTAGATAATTAGACATTCTTTTAAATTTGTAATAATTAAAATTTACTCAATATTCAGTAATCTTCATAGCCAAGACCTTTTTGGGAGTAATTATGATTTGGAGATTTGAATGAAAATGTTTTATTAAGTCACTTAACATATAATTAGCATTTTGTGATGGTCACATTATAAACAGTAATTGTATATATTGATAATTTTTGTAGTAACATCTCCAATGTTATATCATTACAATCTCTTTTTATGCTATAAGATTTCAAGTGCACAGTAGAAAAATACTCTGTTAGTACTCTGAAATGGTGATGTTAACAAATTGGTGTTCTTGAATTTATGGATAAAAATACAACATAGTAAAGAAACCCAGATTTTAGCAGTAGGAGTTAGCAAACATAACGTTATACCACTGTATGGTAGAGCACAGATGTCCATTTTATTCTATTGGAAAAAAAATTTAAGGAAAAAATTATGTCTCTATAGGCATACTGTACCTTGTACAGCAAGAATTAGAAACTAGTGAGATCAATCTTTACACTTTCCTTGTTCCCTTTCTTTAACATAAATTAGACATTGTACTGACAGTACTAGAGTCATATGCATAGAGAACAAAATAAAACATATACGTTTAGAAACTGGAGTACTATATGGGGAGGTAATGCGAGTTCAAAATATAAGTGTATTCAACAAAATAGATACTGGGAGAGAGTGAACTTTCAGAATTTGTTTTCCATGAATTCAGTGTTGTAAAAGATGAATTTGAAAGTTTTCACAATGAATGAACAATGTTTTGATGTGAATTATTACACAAGCATATTTCATTTTATTATGGACACTGTTTTGAAGTTATTTAAAGAATAATAAAAGATTATGCTAATGTTAAACAAATAAATAAATAACTGTGAAAAATATTTTTTCCTAAAAGATAGCCTTGAAAATATGGATGTGCCTTATACACCTAAAGACATGGTGATTAGTTATTCGTGTATGTGACATTTTCACATATAACTTGCTTAGGGATTCGTTAATTTTGTTTTACCTGTCTTTCATTGTCCTTTAGAGGTAACATCTGTTAAGCTATTTCGACTTGTACAATTGTAATGTTAAGCATTGTGTGAGAATGTAAATAGGGGTACCACCAAGTGGTAGGTCAAGTGATATCGCAATAACATAGCTTTAAATAAATGTTTATATAATAATTAACATCACGTGAGAAGCATTAGATGCTCTGGGTGAATCCTACATTACCTGTTAAGTAAGAAATGTTAAATTAAAATTGATTTGTGGAAGTTGTCATTGAGGTGGGTTTTAAGAGAATAGTTCCAAACAAATATAAGTGTCAGTCTATCATGCAAGCAAGTACAAACACTGTGTTTGTTTTTCTTGTTACAATAAAATACTTTACACTTTATATTATGTCCAGTTCATATTTCTATTTATGAATTCAAGTACTTTAAAAGGAGTATTTAGTTTTACTTTAATGCATCATTATATCAGAGAGTAGGAACCTGTACTTCATGATAATCTATAGTTAATATACAGTTTCTCCTGAATTTCATAAGAACAACATGAATAAACTTTTTTCTCTTTGTTGTTTATTACATTAAAAGCTAAATTTCCTATTTTGGTAACATTATTTTTTTTTAAAGGCACTGAATGAGGTGCAAGAAAACACGTCATACAACAGTTACATAAAAACTGTAGAAATTTCAGATACCTCAAAAATATAACATAAGATATAGTTATTTAAACTACGAACAGATTTCTTTTTATATTGGATATTTCTAATACTGTACAAGATTGTCAATGGTAAGGTAAAAAAAAAACTGAGCGAGTTTAAAGATGATGACCTAACCAAGAGTTATAAGGCGGTGATAGGCAAGAAATGACTTGGATGTCTGGATTATTCTGGCTAGTTTATTCGGATAACACAGAGTGAGAAACGTGAGTATCAGACATCAAGTCAAGATGTCTGATGCGGGTGTAAATAATGTATTGCGTACCCTGTCCACATAAACAGTCACATACGGCGTGTGTTTCCAATCTTTCCTTTAGTTATATAATTTTAAGTTCAGAGCGTTTTATTATAAACTGCTAGGCAAATATCTGCTAAACTAAGTAGTAATAACTTTGAATTTATTATTGGTTAATATGTATTTTACTTAGAAAAAATACAAAATAAAAGTATACAGAGAAACTCAGAGGTCCAGTTGTTGTTTATTATTAAACACAGAACTAGAGAAAGGGTATTTGTGTTATTTACGTCACAGGTATCGAAACACCGGTTTTAGCCGTATAAAACTTCTGACATATCACTGTCAAAATGGAGGGTTCAGAGGTCAAGTGACAAGCAAATTATTTACAAACAGTGAAGTATCAGAAAATGATTGACAGTTGCGTGTTGCTTCGTTTTGAAACCCGACTTGTGGCTGTATCTCTAAGGTAATATCTATTGACATTCCTTTTGAACATAAATCAAAATTGGTACATATATAATAATAAATTTAACAACTATTGGAAAATACAAGTAGTGATTACTTATTTTGCATGAATGAATTATAATTTTGATAAAGTTTGCTAACGTGAAACCGCTAGCTCGTTCTGATCTTTTCTTTATTGAAAATCTTTCTTGATAATTTTCAATTGTTATCTAAAATTTTAAATGTTATAATTAGGGCTAGTTTCACCCAATAAAGAAGAATGCTAAGTATCGCAGAATAGTATTTCAGTTTTTTCTTTATTCATAATTTTTCAATCGGGAAAATTATTCATAAAACGTTTAAACTTTAATTTGTTACGTTGAGAGATAAAACACTTTATATTTATGTGTGGTATTTTAGAAAAAAATTAAAGTGGTTGAAAGAATTTCTTCCATTGCAGTTTTAGTTACCTAAAACTATTTATGAATATTTTTACGTATTCTTTTCTTCAGACATAATTATCAGCTCTATAACTCTATATTGTTCACTTTATATTCCTTCTTTTAGTTAAGTTTATCATTTTCCTGTTCAAGAATGTTGCACATTTTCAGTTTATAATCACTATTTTATGGCTGAATAAACATAAAGTTGATTGTAAACAAACACAAAATAACACTATGAACAAAATTTTCACTTTTCTTTGTTCCTGGGCAGAAAGTGTTATTTCCCAATTGCTTACACCTAAAGTAAAGGGAAAATATCTATTTTTCATCTTCAACTTTACTCTTGTGACCTGGGTAGTGAATTTTCAAATTTACCCATTTTTCAAAACATTCCAGGAAAATTCAGTGCTGTTATTAGCTGAGAGAGAATTTTCTCTAACTTACAAGAATTTAAGAATGTTGTAAAACTTCCGAGAACTATCAAGAACCTTTTAGAATTCTCTAGAACTTTTCCTAGTAATATATAGACAGGGGCTCACCACATTAGTTGAGCTCTTGCTGCCTAAGTGAACACGTCGACCTATTTGATTTTATCAGAAATGGCATCAGGAAGCTGCAAGTATTCTCCAGATGCATTCTGCAATGTATGTGGCTAATTTATCAAGACAAAAGCAAAAAAGTACTCTGTAACAGCATCTGCCTTGAAGTATTATGATTATGGCTGGGAGGTTATCGAAGACTTGAAAATGGCGGCATTCCTGATGGGTCTCTAAGAAAGCTATACCAAATTTACCTGTTCTCTTTGTCTTTGAAACTGGATGTACCTTGCAGCGCACTATAACAGGAAGCACTAGTCACACGAACAGAGTTCTCTGTAGGGAGTCACAATGTCAAGTGTGAGCCACTAGTGGACCCCCAGAAGGTGTTGTTCTCACCATTGCACATAAAATTGGGTCTTATGAAACAAGTTGTCACAGCTCTTGATAAGGATCCTGCAGCCATCAAATACCTTCGAGACTTCTTTCCTAAGCTGTCTGAGGCAAAGGCCATAGTTGGTGTAAGGTGTATCTTCATTGCACCACAAATAAAGAAGATACTAGAGCGCATATAATTCTCCAAACCGCTCAGTCGGACGAATACAAAAGGTTTGGTAGCTTTGTATTTGTCACAGTGGTGAGGGGCTTCTTGGACAGTTGCAAGGCCAAAAATTATGTGGAACTGGTTGAGGCTCTCGTGAAGAACTACGGCAAAATGGGCTGCAGGATGTCCCTAAAAATCCATATCCTTGACACTGTTCTTGATAAGTCCAAGGAGAACATAAGAGCATACTCAGAGGATCTAGGCGAGCGCTTCCACCAAGATATACTGGACTTTTAACGGCGTTACAAAGAAGTGTATAACAAAAACATGATGGGAGACTGTATTTGGGGGTTGATACGTGAAAGTGATTTACATTGCAGTCACAAATCTCAGAAAAACTACTCACTTCTAAACATTTTTCTTCATTTTGTATAACTTTAGTATAAATAGATGTAAATCTTGATTCATATGTTGCTTTATTCAGACCTTATGTAAATGAAAATGTTCAAATTTGCCAGATTTTACATAGAAAATGGATTAATTTCTGAATTTCATTATCCAGGTCATAAAAGCAAAGTTTAAAGGAAATAATGGTCATTTTCTGTACTTTTTCAACATAAGCAATTATGAAATAGCACATACTATCTAGGAACAAAATTTGTGTTACATGGTGTAATCATATTTTCAAACACTTTCTAATACAGTTTAGGACAAGTATTTAATTCTTGAGACAGAAATGTAGTAATTAAATATTATGAAATTAAAGTGACAGATTGTTATGTAAAAGATGATGTATCAAAACATAATTTTCATCAAGTTTCTAGGTACAGTCAGCCGTTCGAAAAATTCAAACTTTTTTCGTAAGTTGGAAAAGGTCTTGAATAAGAGGTGCAAAGAAGAAAGAAAAACAGAGTAAGTCGTGATTAACTATGATATCAGTTTGTGTTTAATCTGAGCATGGGTAATCTAACTAAGGTTTTGTATATATTTAAATCTATCTATCTATCTCTGTCTTTATCTATCTATACATATATAAGTTAAAACCATATTTTTTTAAATTCAAAACAAAGCACACTAAAATTAAAAATATTAAACAAAATACGCAGCATTAAAAAAAGATTCTAGGGTACAAGCTATAATGTGGTGATGAGAATTATCCAACAGATGATTGGCATACTATATGGATATTTTATCCAACTTAACTATAGCACATCAAATAAAATGCGACGCTGATATCACACAAGAAGTTTGACCTAACATAGATGTATCTTCAACTAAAGATTCAGGTCCATGTCTTGTTCATTTTTGTCCTTGTTATTCTGAAAAACAAAATCAATACTCTGTTGGTTTAGATCAGTTGAAAATTAAATTAAGATTATATTTTACAATAATTGTTTTATTTCACAAATATGATAAATTCTTTGTTAATATAAAGATCTGCCTGTGGTATATGCAAAAATTAACTAGTCGTATCTTTCTAACCAGAATTAATCTCTACATTTCCTAGTGTTTTTATGATTTTGTGATGTCGATACTTCAAAAACGTTTTAAAAATTAATCATTTACCTAACTCTAATTCATTAGTAATTTTGTAATAAAAATATATTTATGGTATTATAATGATAAACTTAATACCTAGGTACATGATATACACAACAAGTATTATTCGGATTATTATTGTTCTTCAGAGCGAATCGAACCTCAAATTTAATATTTATAAGCCATCAGTCTCAATGTTCAACTAATAACTGACTGACTGATAATTGAACGTAGAGTTAAGAATTAAAATGAAATCAATTAACCTGAAAAATATACAAAATATACTATAGCTGACCTATTGAAAAACTGGATATACAATTATAAGTGTAAATATAAGACGTGCTTGAAATAAAGTAGAACATAACTATCTCTGGAAACAGTCTAAAGCATTCGTGGTTGGACCCTATCTCAGAAATTTCACGTAGGGCGAAATTTACAACAAATTAGTCACACCCTACATTGGATGAACGTGACATATTTCTACTACACAACTATAAAACAGTCGTGAAGCTGTTAACAAATACATTTCATGTTTGTTGAAATTTTCAATATTGTGATATCTTTAATGAAATTAAGTACAATTTATCTATACATGCAGGACGTTAAAAGCAATACCAACATCAACTGCAATACTAAATACAACACTAAATGCAATAAAAACGACAACGGCAATTCCTTCAAAGAAATGAGAAATTTGTAGCAGTCCGTAAGGATACAAAATTTTCTCTGTTTCTGACGACGTAAGTTGATAAAATATTCCAATATGTTAATAATACTTAAACAACTATTTCTGATCTTGAACCTCTATCTTTGTTGAAAAGTGTATACACATTATTATTTAAAATAACATTTAAAATTAACGATTATACCTTTAATTATTAATGAATTAATTATTCATGCATCACAAGTTTCAGTTTATTTAGAAAATATTATCACAATTAATATATATATATATAATGTAAAATTATTAATTAATTATTTGTTTCATTTTGCGTTAATATTAATTTTCTGTTTAACACAGACTGGTGCTTTAGAGATTCTATTATTTTCCGAATTTGTTAATATTATGAACGTTTGTGGTTATTTATTAATCTTTTCAACTTTGGATTTTGTTTTAAGAAGGCCAAAACACATTACACAGAAATCGACATTTTTTTAAATGGACTGATAAAACACATTACATTTGAAATATGTAACTAAATATCACCATTTCAACAAAATTAGATTGTTAAATTTCTTCACTGTTTTCATTTCATACATCTCAAACTTTCTAATTTCATCAAAATGTACTTTTCAAATGAGTAACACCAAAATACATCACATTCATGATGACGAGAAACATACGCAAAGTAAAAATGTTATCTAAAGACGACTGGTATGGGTATTAAAACTGTAATTAAAAGAAAGTTAGTCGAAATGTTGTTCTGCACTTTATTTAATAAAAGTTCTCTTACCCATAACAGAGATCTTCAGAATACATCACCGTCACCATAGCTTTTTTCCCTTCTAATGAAAATGCAATACCTAGTCATATATTTCTTACTTATTGTTACCAGTTGAAAACGAAATATGACTCCATATTATTCAACAAAACGATACTTACACTTTTAACTGTTATAGATATACTGTTACCTTCCAGAGAACCCAGTCAGAATTGTAATTACACGAGGTATTTACATAAAATGATACAATTAACCATCATTATAAACTTTCAACTTCACTACAATTTAGATAAATTAGTTTGAGATATTGGAAGTTCTAGGTTTTTGGACATGACAGACAACTTTTAATTTTTTTCTTTTCCATGGCTGTTATTGTAAGATATATCAATCTATGTAATTCAAAAAAATAAAATGTTTTGTCTTTGTTTTAGAACATTAGTTATTGTTTTGTCAAATAAATTGACTGGTTAATTTAATACAATGTTCGAGTTTTCTTGCAGTTAATTGTTAACTTTGAAAAATATTAATATTTAATTAATTTAATATTATTTATATTTACAGTCTAAACGGATCACTTAACAGCTGATAAGGACCAGTGTCTATGTTCTACCTATAATACAATATAATTTTTACTGTGGCACCTTCTGTTGAAAAACTCTTTATTTCGAAAAAAATAAAAAATACAATTCCATATTTTTTTTTATTTTCTAAGTTATATAAATCCAGATGTTACATGCTTATCAGACCTTCTGACGTGACGAAATTTAACTTGTATTTCATTACATGTCTGGTAATGTCTCATTTAATTAATCATCTCTAATTTTTCAAATATTTACTAGGTATAACTGTGCAAATGTTCAAAACATACATTTTAATTTTACTTTGTAGGAAACTTAAGTTAAACGTGAGAAACGATATAATGACGTACATTGACCTCTTTCGTCTACTAATTTAGTAAGACAATCTATGTGTTTATATATATACAATACCATCAACATAATTTGAAGTCAACGGTTCAAGACATGAGAAATATTACAGAGAATAAAAAATATAGCACATGTTTACTCTTCTTCCTTCCAGTGTAAATCTACAATCGGTGAATAATTCAATCACTTACAGAAGGTACGAATGCTATTATCTAATATTTATCATATTATTTCATAATTATTTTTATTTCTTCATATCTTATGATACATATAACCAAATATTTGTACAAACAGGTATTTGTATAATATGCAAGCAATTCTAGTTCTGACAAAATCGTACTAAGGTGTGTTAACGGTAAGTCACCGTGTATAAAATCATACCTTTATACAAACAAGTTGCAAGCCATTTTACTGAGTGTGTACTGTAAAGATAACTCTAGTTTACCATCAGAACCTGGTGTTCTTCATGATATGTAACTTACGGCTGTGATCACGTGGTTTAAAAAACATAGACCCCAATTTTTCATCGGTTATTTCCCGGAGTTATAGCAATAACTGTTGGGGTTCAATCTCAATTAGCACATTGTGCAATTTTGAGCAAATAAACACAAATGGTTCATGAAATACTACAAAAATTACTTACAACAGACGATTCTATTCTGTAGTTATCAAAGAAATGATGACTATTGATACCTCATCTTAACTATCCTAAAACCTTTCGACCGCTTGTAAAACAACTTGCCTTAGAAACAGCTCTACCAGAATAAATGTTCAGACAAACTGTCGACTTCTCCAACACTGCTCCTTAACAGCGAAAGTTTCTCTCTAATACAGGAAACGTTACACTCATGACGAGGTGATGAATACATCACATCTGGATAGGTAAGCCCAAATTAAAAGAAATAATTTCAGATTAGTCATTATTAATCATAGCAGTTCTTTAGCGTGGGACAATTGAAGCAGTAGATGCCGAGTCTTTTACATGTCTGTATAAACCGCCCCAAGGGATATTATTGTTTCTATAATCATTAACCTTCTGGCAACAGACTTCAGCTGATTCTTTCATCTCACCTCTAACCCGCAGAAATTGTAGACATTATCAACAACATGAAGAAAACATGGTTCAAAAGTGTGCAATCAATTTCCTTTTTCAGCCATTTCTGTGCCTACCATATATAGACATCTTTCAGACAACAACTCACAAAAGAATGTTACATAGAGAAGATATAAAATAATATAAAGAGACAAACAAGTTAACTTGACACATAAGTAACCAATCGTGTGGGAATAGGATATTGTGTTCCTACAACGGGGTTCCATGTCTTTTTGATTGATGAAACGGTAATGCTGTTTAACGTTTCATATCAATATTACATTTCTCTGAAATAAGATATGTTTAACACATGAGTGAAAATACATACCGAAATCATTTTAACTTCGACCGAACGGTAAGGACTTGTAACATTATAAAGTGTTACAATATAAAAGTAACCATATTTATGTTTTAGATAATTTCTTACAGAAACTCCGGACAATTAGTTATCGTGTTGAATAAATATTTCAAAGATTCGTGAAACACTACGTTACTGGTTATTAATCAACAGCATCTACCGCCAAATCTTGAGCTACTATAATCTTGTTATGGAATTTCACCGTCATCCTTATATGACACCAATAACTCTTAAATTTGAAACGAAATTATGGTGAATACTGCCCTTAAACTAAATAATTATTTACATAACACATGCGCCAGTGTTAGTGGCTCATTTATTTATTTATAAACTGACGCAAGTGAACCACTGGCATGTTTACGGACTTATACCCCAGATTTGTGGTAGAACTTGTACATGTTCCATCACCTATTCAGACGAAACTCAGGGCCATCGTGAAGTTCCAATATACAAACTTTCGGAAATATTGAACAAAACAAATAGAAATGTCAAAGTTCCTTTACAATGTGCGATACATCAATATAATGAACATACAGGACGTTTTATTACCATATGAAACTTCAGAACTCAAACTACTGTTACGTCTAAAATTGAAATCTAGCTTATTTTAGAAATATCTTTCATTTACTCAACAACACACAATCTTCTAGCGTCTTAAAACTTGTTCTAATTAATTTTATTACTTATACATATCAGGTATGTCGGAAGGTAAAAAACAACAACATGAGGAAACAGTCACGAAATATTAAATACTTTTTGGCTGACAAGTAAAACGCTTGAAAGTATTAACCAATAATGTCAAACAATAACAAGTATTCTATTGTACAAATAAAACAGAAATCAAATTAGTTGTTATGTAGAAAATAGTAAGTCATGCAATTAACAAGAATATATCGAGTTATAATGTATACTGTTATATACATATAATAGTAAGTCATGCAATTAACAAGAATATATCGAGTAATATTCAATATACACATATTGATACATAAAACCATTATTAAGAGCATAATGTTTAGAAGATGCATAAAAAACTGTAATCTCATATCACATAAAAAGACTAAATGAAAATTGTTATCAGCAAAATTTTGGTCGGTGAAAAAATAAACAATGATATTCCAATTTACCAATTTAATTAATAAGGCGGAACTCTCAGCCCAATTCTGACGTCTATGTTTGTTTATCTTTAACTTCAGATAGCAAGTCAAGCACCCAAAACACAAGTGAGAAATAAACATTTTAGACTTATGGTATAAATAATGGAGTTACTAACACGGCTGTACTGAACTTATGGTTGACGACCTTGAATACAAAAAGCAAGTTTTTAAATCAGTAGACTAATTCTGTAGCTGAGCTCAGAAAATATGCTTTTTATTTTTACTATGAGCACAATAAAGATGATTTTAAAATATTTTCACTGTTATAGCATTTTAAACTTTGTTTTGTTGTATTTTAAAAGATAATATCTATTAAATATAAGTTTCGTTATTCACATTTAATGTCAAAATATTTGCTTTAAAAACAGGAATAACAAAAAAGATGAGTAAAGGAATCTAACAGAAAATGTGACCGCAATGATTGAACATGTTTTAATCGTAAAGGGTGATTATAAAACACAAGGAAATTCATAGGGTTCTCAACAAAACAAAATTGTATATTAATACAAATAAATATTACTATTTAATATAAAAAAATGTATTGAAACTTGTGTCAGACGCGTTGGTACTTTAACAGAAATATGTTAAAGATGTAAAGATAAATCAAACAATTGTTTAAGACTGGTGATCTAGTTAACAGTTGCTGTTGAATGGATGTCCTACGTTCAATTAGTAGTTCTAAGTTAGAGATCACTGAGTTTGTACCTTAGGATATCTAGCCAGTGTTTTACATCTAATTCAAAACTACCAATCAACCAAACAAAAACCTTATACGCTGCCATCTAGACTTCAGAATATTGTCATGTTAGTAGATTATTTCATTTCCTGTTTTAAGTTTACAAAACGATTTGTTTTGTTTTGTTTTGGAATTTCGCACAAAGCTACTCGAGGGCTATCTGTGCTAGCCGTCCCTAATTTAGCAGTGTAAGACTAGAGGGAAGGCAGCTAGTCATCACCACCCACCGCCAACTCTTGGGCTACTCTTTTACCAACGAAAAGTGGGATTGATCGTTACATTATTATGCCCCCACGGCTGAAAGAGCGAGCATATTTGGTGTGTCAAGATAAATCAAACAATTGTTTAAGACTGGTGATCTAGTTAACAGTTGCTGTTAAATGGATGTCCTACTTTCAATTAGTAGTTCTAAGTTAGAGATCACTAAGTTTGTACCTTGGGATATTTAGCCAATGTTTTACATCTAATTCAAAACTACCAATCTACCAAACAAAAACCAAAGTTTACAAAACGAAAATATAGAAATGTTATACTAATTATTAGTGTTGTTAACAATAATCAGTTACTTCATGTAATTATTTGTGAATTAAAGAAAGTACTTAAAGTTTTGGTCATTTATGTATGTGGCTTACTCCAAATTTATTTATTTAATATCTTTCTATTAACAGGAATTTAAAAAAAAAAATTACGATATTACATTGTTAACATTTGTAATTTTATTTTGTTGCTTTCAAAGAACAATTTAATTTAGAATAATAATCATTTGTTTACTTATTGTATCTGCCACAATGCTGTTATATAATGTAAAAAACTGAACAGTGTCAATAGGATTTTTTCTTCACTTCACCTAAGTAGTATAAGGGTTTTTAACATAGTTACTTTATAGCACGTTCACACCAACATGTTTGTTAATTTACAGTAGTTCAACCGAAGGAGAGTTTCAAAGAAAAACATTAATTATATGTAATTAAATTTACTCTTATTATAAATCGTAAGCTATTTAAGACTAATATAAAATATATTTTAATTGAGTCAGTGATTTTACACTATGAAATAAACTAGGTGAGATTGTTTTAAGAACTTCATTGCACTTACAAAGAAATAAATATCGATTGTTAGATTCGACTTGTTTAAGGATTTTGTTTCACAATAATTCTTGCCAACTAGTGTAAAATGTTGAAAACACTCACCAAACAAAATCAAACATCCCTTTTTTAATCTATAAAATTCAACATAAAAGTTTTTTTCAGAGCTATTAATGATTTACATAAATAGATGGCAGCAATTCATATATATGTTACTTTCCTTTACTATATGATTTAAAGTACAAATGAAGCCTATGAAAAGTACTATTCCTTTCATTTGGATAAGCTGTTTCTTAACATGAATACAAGTAATTCTTCTAGTATGAACTCATACGTTGTTACGAACTGTGTCCAACAGTTGGTCAGACTAAAACACAGCAATGCACACATGAGAGCTGTATTATCCACGGTCAAACTAATATTTAAGATATATAACAACCTACTTTTGCACCCACGGAAACACAAGTCTAGGCTTGGCTTGATTTGAATTTCGAGCCAAGCTACATGAGGGCTGTCTGCACTAGCCATCCCTAATTTAGCAGTGTAAGACCAGAATGAAAGCAGCAAGTCATCACCACCCACCGCCAACTCTTGGGCTACTCTTTTACTAACGAATAGTAGGATTGATCGTTACATTATAGCAACCCCACGGCTGAAGGGGAGAGCATGTTTGGTGTGACGCGGACTCAAAACCGCAGCCCTCAGATTACGAGTTGAGTACCTTAAATACCTAGCCATGTTGGGCCAAATGTCTAGGAAAGTAACATTGTTGTTAATCGATAGCATATACAGGGAGATTGTTAACCCTAAAAGAGAAATGTAATATTTACGATTCTAAATTTCATAACAAAATAATCTGCATTATCTGAAGTACAAATTATAGTAATTTATACAAGTTTAGTTTGTTGTTTTATATATTTATTTGAAGAATAACACATCTTTATAAGCAAGCGAGAAACCGAGACTCTTGATAACGAGAAACCTACTTGAATAGAAATATATCTCAGGATGGGTGGCATGGGTATTAACACTTTTATTGATAAGCAGAAAACAAAATTTCAACTTTCTTAGATCATCTTCAGATATCTGTTGTTCTCTGCTTATACCGATATCAGCCGTTTTGAGATACATTTAAACTGAGACTGTTCCCAATATCAAAATAATTTTACTTAATAATTTACTCTATCACGAAGAAAGGCCATGAGAATTAAAATAGTTTAACATATCCCACATGCGCGAACGTCTTACTACGTGCTCATCAGAATTGAAATAAATATCCTAATTTCAAAATACACTTCAACATTTTTTTCGGTAGAAAAATGTTTTCTAATTTTTGCAACATAATTTACTGGAGCTAACAAACCAGATGTATACGAAATAATACAATTTTTTTCACTGTTTTTTAATAGGGTAAGTAATGTAGGAAATTTTTTGAATAGACAAAAAAAAACATTTCTTTTTTTGACAGTTTCGTAATGTGTTTTATCATCTAGACTTTGTTTGAACCACATCTCACCTAAGCTTTTGCCACACATCACTTCTGCTTGAATCTACGAAAAACTGTTATAAAAATAAAAATCAGTTATATCACACTGTCACTATGTTTTTACATTATACTTATTATTGAAAATAAGCGAAACATAATTTTAATGTTCTTCATACTTTAACTAAAGTTTCTGCATGTCATTGAAATTTAAAAAATCAACAAATATGATTCATGACATAGTGAAACACAACAATAAATGTATATTCTCAATATTTTGATAGGTTAGCGTTCAATTATTACGTACCGTGCCCGACAGATATTCAGAATATGTCAAGTGCCTAACAAGAAATTTTAATAATTCAGTTCAATTCCAAGTTATGATATTTGCATGTTAGTAGTTACCATAAAAAATACCATAAGGATTTTCACCAAACTATAAAAACATTATACACTTGTAATCCATAATTAAATTGATTGACCTCTGTAACTCATACCTAACATATTACACCCGAATATACTCTTTTAAATATATGCCTGTAAAAAGTTGTATCACAATTTTTAATATATTAGGTCTACCTCCAAATATTTGATTATTCACAACAAAGAATCTGAACAATATTTTTCGATGCTATTGTAATTGTGTCTGTTTTTAGATATCGCTGAGCACCAAAATATAATTCGATTTTTTACTTTTATTTACTTTCTTAAGAAAATCTCAAATAAAAAAAATATTTTCTAATGTCATAAATGAAGTTTTTCTATGTAAGAGAACAAGCAAGACCAGATGGTTGCCTCCCCAGAGGCTCATCTATATGTCTGCGAACTTACACCGCTAAAACACATGGTGGGCAGAGCACAGATAGCCCATCGTGTAGTTTTGTGCTTAAATCAAAACAACAACAACAACCAAGTAGTTAAGACACTCCCCTCTTAATCCGAGGGTCGCGAGTTCGAATACCCATCACTACAAAAATGATCAACATTTCAGCCGTGGGAACGTTATAATATGACGATCAATCCCATTATTCGTTGGTCAAAGAGTAGCCCAAAAGTATGCGGTGGGTGGTGATAACTAGCTACCATCCCTCTAGTTTTACACTGATAAATTCGGGAAGGCCAGCGCAGATAGCCCTCGAGTAGCTTTGCGCGAAATTCAAACAAACAAACTCTCACAAAGAACAATATAAACCACAAAATAACTCTATAAAAAAACAACCCAAACTTATATAAATATATACGTCAGGTAACGCAGATCATATTGTTATAAAATTAATAATACTATATGTTAAATTCTCTGAAGATAAGTAACATATTTGTATCTAATAATCAATTTATATGTTCTATTTATTAGAAACAATCAATTTTTAGTGTGTCTAGTTTTATGTTTCCGTGTGGACAATGATTGGCACGTATGCATTCTGAAACATTACCTGGACCAAAAGTTGGAAACAATTCGTAGCCATATAATTGCTCAAACTAGAATAATTAGTTACGTGATTGTCACGTCAGAGGTTATGAATGCGAAAGGGATAATATTCTACATAGGTTCTGCTTTCACTTTGGATCATAACATACAGAGGAAATAGCTTTATGCTCTTCTGTCATCTATTGATTTAAATCAGTAATAGTTAACTCAGAAGGAAAAATCATAAATGTCTACTTTATTTTTTAAAATACATCTACGTTCTTGTTATATAGTTGTACACTTGATAGCGAGGGTAACTGTGAAATAAATTTGTTAAACAATCTCAGTCTAAGATTATATTTTTATTTCTTGTAAATGCAATGTAATTCCTAAAATAATCACACTAATTTCATTTTATAAGATACAATAACAGAGAAATATCAGAAATATATATTTTCATGTTAATCTTACGGCTTATGATAAGGCTAATTATTTATCGACAATGTCTTTTTATCAGACTCCTGCTTTCACTTGAACTACTGTAAATTAAATTCATTTTTGAAAGAGACAAAATAATATCACTTGTTTTTTTTTTTAAATCTACGTCCATAAACTAGATCTGCTTCCACATTATTGTAATGTCGTATATTAACTGCATTTTTCTTTCGTGTACAGAAACGATATTAAATAAATTTAACATGAGGCTCATAAATAAAAGATCAAAAATTTAAATACTTTCTTAACTTGACAAATAATTTTGAAAAATTGTAATTGATTATTTCAATTAACGCTATTAAGCATATAAAATTTATTTACACTCATTTTTAAAATTCAGTTCAGTAAAATAAAATATTTGGTTAATATCGCAGTATTATGAAGACTACATATATAGTTTTCCTTTAATAAATTGGTGTTTTCAGTATTCAGAATATAAACGAATGACCAGACACATCAACTTCCAGACATAGTCATCTTTAATTTAGAACTGCTCAACTCTGCCTCGGTGTCTACTCTTAAAGAATTGTTTTATTTATTTTTCTAGTTTTAACGCTTCCTCAGAGAAAATAAGGTATGGAATATGTTTTCCGACGTATCGTGGTTTGAATCTTGGATCATCTAGTGCTCTACGCTGATAGAGCCCGCTTTGTATTTATTATTACAATATACCATACCAATAACGTTAAGATAGATTTTAATTCTATCTGTAACCTGGTTTGAATAAAAATAATAATACAGAATTTCATCACATTTTGGAAAGAAGTTTTAAAAACAATACGTATTTCATTGTTCTGTTCAAACCTGTATTACGAGCTATTTGTGTTGAGACCATCGTGGGTATCTAAACGCAAAAGGCAGGTTTATAGGTTTGTTTTGAAAATATGTAGTGGTTCGTGTGTAGAAATGTTCGCACAAATAAAGAAACTAGCCCAACTTTACTTTTTCAGATCATTATTTAAATAAATCCTTATAAACATTCATGTCTCTGAGGAGCACATTGAGCATTTAATGCTTTATGTGTTAAAAAAGGCAATAGCGCAGAAGGAACTACACGAAACAATCAAGATGTTTATGGTACGGAATCTCTCAATGAAAGAAAATGTCAAAGGTGGTTTTACAAGCTCAAATCAGGTGTCTACAGTTTATGTGACGCGTTAGTTCAGGTCGTTCTGTTGAGTTTAAGAATGACTTCCTGTTAGCTGCGCTTGATAAAGATTGTGCTATAATAGTTGAAGAACTATCGCAGAAGCTTAACTCAACACATTTAACAAGTCATTGTCATCTGCAACAGCTTGGAAAGATGTCAAAACGTAGCAAATGAATCCCCATGATTTGACAGAAGCCAACCTCAGAACAAGAGTGGACATTTGCACTTCTCTGAACTCTCATGAACGTAACTCACCTGTTTTGGACAGGTTAGTAGCTGGAGATAAAAAAATGATAAATTATAAAAGTGTTAAATGCCACAGACAATCACTCAGTACATGTAAAAAAGCTAATGCTCAGACTAAAATGGACCTCCACTCTAGAAAAGTCTTGTTAAGCGTTTGGCGCGTGTTGTTGATGTGATACATTTTGAGTTGCTACCGCTCAATGTTATGATTACGTCGGACTACTATTGTCAACAGTTAGAGCGCTTGAATGTTACACTGAGAAAAAAGAGGCCTGCTTTGATCAATCTTAAATGTTTTGTGCTACACGGCCCCACATAGCAAGGGTCACATCTGCAAAGATCGAGGAGCTAAATTGGAGAAAACTTCCACATCCTCCTTATTCTCTTGACCTTGCCCCATCTGATTATCATCTATTCCGAAGGTTGGAGAACTATTTAAAACAACAGCAACAACTTATATTTAATGAAATAATTTTAACTTACGTATTTTCTGTAAAATTATGGACTGTTAGAAGTAGTCCTGTCAGAATCATAGTTTTATAAGCCCACAATTTATCAGACTACTACTACTAACAGTACCAGTAGAGCAAGGCCTAACGGTAATAACAGACTTAATGTCCCACAAAGCAATTATATTGTTAAAATTTTGGAATATAGGTTTTATTATTATGGCTTAGAACACAACAGGAATTGTTAATATAATGTGTTTATCATATGCAATAAATACTATATCTTGAAATATACTAAGTCAAAATAATATCGGCACATTGTACCAACTGATCAAACAACTTTGTCACACATACAACTGAAAACTGATTCACAAAAAGCCTGGTAACCTGGATTGTAATTTATAAGCTCATGACCTATACGAGGGAATGGCTGGTACTCGGCGTTCCTCTTCCTTCTTACTTCAAAAGTTGCTTTTCTGTACTAATTAGTTGCTGCTTTCTTCGCGTTGTAATAATGTATTGGCAATCGTCTGTTGATATTTTAATTCACGAAACAATTCAACCCTGTCTATTTATTGGTTGTTACTATCTTGTACACTTATAACATATTTATTTTATGTAAGAATGCAAATACAGTTCTGCTCACTATTTAGTTCCCTATTTTGCATAGGTGTATGTAGAAAAAAAACTTATTTAATATAAATATGACTAAAACTGTACTAAATAATAAGCTTGTCTGGTACAAAGAAGTCTTTTAATATTATTATTAATAATATTTAAAAATAAAGGTAATGTAAACTAGGTTTGCCAGTAACACAGCGGTATAAGTTGCTTGAGTATATTTTTCTTTTTTATGTTTTTTGAAGTATTTCACGTGATATTTTAATGGCTATGTAAGAATGTTTTGTTTGTTTATTCTGGAATACTGTAATCCTTTGTTAGTGTATAATTACTTTTATTTTGTTATTTTTGTAATTATGTTTTATCTTACGTTTAACCACGATCGACTGGCATATTCTATTACACAACAAGATTGGCCTTATTTTGTCACTTCAGCTCCTATTCTTTGTATACACGTAGTATCGATAAAAGGAACATCAGTGTTTTGAAACTGCTTGAAATTTTGAAAATACAGTAATGTTTTGGGACCATTATAACATCAAGTGATTTGTCATAAGATGTAAAGAAGGCTGTAATTAACTTACCTTTCTACACAGTCTTATTCATTATTTATTTGGGCAATACATTGAAATAACTAATCCCAATCTGCAGCTTCAGTTTGGGAACCACTTGCTAGAAAATGTTCGTCTTTTCAGCTATGTCGGTGGTATAGTTTCATTATCAATCCCAATACTTAGTGATAAAGAGTATTTCATTAATGACGGTGTTCATTAGCTGGTTTTCCCCCTTGGTTTAGGATAGCTAACGCAGTTAACCCTCTATAAGTTTTATGAGGAATTCAACAAATAAATGTCACCAACTCGTTACTTGCATTGTAAGTTTGATATTTATCATGCTGGTTTGTAATCATGTATGAAAGCGATGGTTGGAGGATTGGTTGGTCTTTTCTCTGTTTGTCGTGGTAGCAATCTTAGTAGATTTGACATGTGAAAACGAAATGATAATTTTCTAAAAGGATTTAATTTTAATATTTACTTCTTATATATTTCCACAACTTTCATATATGCATTTCTGAGTATTGTAGCTTTTTAATATAATGTCCAATGATGTGTTTATTTGTAATAATATGTTTATCAATAAGTTTTAATTAATTATGGCTTTCTGCTCTTGTAAAGTCCAAGGTTTTGAATCTGTTACTATTTTAGAAACATTTTATTCACCAATCATTTCATTTGTGTTAAATGAATTAACTTAAAAGAATTAATTAGTTAATTATCTACGTGAGATTGTAATAACCAGACATTTCACAGTAGTTAAAATTATTTTCAGATTGTCCAAAACCACTTTTTTATTTCTGAACCATTCGTCACTTACAGAAAGTTCATAGTTTTAACCATTCATTATTTACAGAAAGGAGAAAAAAGATTGGATTTTGAATAATGTACATTTTAGCTTTGTTTAAGTCAGGAGGTAAACAATGTATTCTGTTGATATCCGAATAACTTGTGATTTATTATTAAACAATTAATATCCTATACACTACACCACTATATGAAGCATTATCTTCTTCATTCGATTTTCTTTTGTTCAGGGTTACTGTCCAACCAGGAATTCCTCGAAACCTGCATTACGCATTGAAGAAAAGTAAATTCAATTATATATTAAATTTCATGTTTATTTTCTGATAATTTTTAAGTTCTCTAAATGCCCATTGATGTCCATTGTTGGTGTAAGATCACATATGAATAGATGAGATTAGGTGAGCTTTTTTACAAGAATTTCTTCTGCACTGACTTTTTTTTTGGAAATATATCTTTCAGGCCATGTTTCACCTACGATGCAGGGTCAGAAAATACAATCTACTAAACTGAATAGTATATAAAATGAGGACCAATATTTGATAAGTGCAACGCAAGTGGCAGCAAAATGAGTGAGAGCTTCTTATATGAACAAATTTGGATAGAAATTACAGTTTGTGAACTTTCCAGAAAGAAGAAGACAACTGTGGATGCTTTAGAAAAGGGCTAATTTGTGGTGCTGATAGGAGTGCAAGGAAGTATGAAGAAAAGATATGATCGGTTGTTAGTGATCTTGCAGGTTTGAAAGTTGAGATGTGAAAGTGAATATTGCAGGTCGGATCAAGACAAGGGAGATGCAAACAAGTTCCGGAGAGAGAAAGAAAAAATGCAAATTAAAATGATAATAATTGTAATTTTATACTTAGTTCTGACCACGTTGGTTAAAAGAATATTTTGTTAAAATACGTATAAACAAACCTTATAATAGCGACGAAATAAACGATCTATGATATTTTGCTCATAAGACTTTATTCTTTATTTCTTTGGTTCACTGCAGTTCTTCGAGAAGGAAACTGTAAATAAATATCACTATTTCTTCAAATTATGCTTATAATAAAATGTTCTTCAAGTTGTTGAAAACTGTTTTCTGTTATTCGGCCATTTATTCCCTGTATGGTGTAATCTTCGTTTCCGTCTGGCAGCTGGATATTTTATAATAACATCTTGTTTAGCCCTGAGAGCTGAACCCTACTGTATTCTTTAGGCCACTCACTATAAATTATTTATTTATTTATTATTAATCACAAAGCTACTCAATAGAGTTCCTTTGCGGTGCTAAACAAGGGTTTCTAAACTCAATTAGTAGCGTAATAATTACGCATTTTCATTTCTAATTTCCCGATACTCATCTAATGCAGTTTCAATTTTCTCTGTTTTAGAATGAGGGTGTTAGACTAGTAGTTACTATTAGTGAACTTTTATAATTTTCAAAAATGGATAAGATCATATGTTTCAAATGCATTATGTTTATACTTACTAGATACATTTTAACACTTTCACACAAATATATACAAAATGAATACATTTATTTTATAAGACATTACAATGTACTTTAAGACACAAAGTTATGAATTGAAAATACTATTCAACCTCATTCACGACAGGAAATCCAACAGAGCAAAAAGGAAATCAATTGGTTTTAACTACTCATCCTATGTGCTATTAGGTTCTCCTATTTGCAAAACTAAGTACCTTAGAACATTAAAGGTATATAATCCTTATTTTTTCAGAGAAAAATATTAGTTTCAAAAGACCAGTTTAATTGTAAAAAAAAGGAAATGCTTCATATTGACCAAATTCATTTAAAACCATATTTCTTCCTTTCAATTGTGATATTTCAATTCAATATTTTCACATTTTTGTTAGAAATTTTGTAGACAGTTTCAACATATATTTTACTCATTAAAATATAGATGTACCCAACAGAGTGACGTTGCAAAAATTATAATTACGATTTTTATTATTCACATTTAATCGTCGTAATAAAGACAAATACGTGAGAATAATGTACGAATTACCTTTAAAAATTTCAGATATCAATGTTAAAAATACTTTGCTAAGGCACAGAGCTTGGGAAATGTTCAGTAAAACCTTAGATGAAAAAATAAGTGATGTCATTTCTACATCTACGAATTAGAATGTAATAGTTTAAGTGTGGGCAAGAATCTGAAAAAAATATGTACGAAACGCACACAAATATTTAGCTTTCTATCAACAAATCTTGCATCATTGAAAATTAAAGTTAAATATATTACATGGTAAAAATGTTTTATCTTACAAATTGGATTAGATATGGTTATATTAGGAATTTCACGATAAGTACCAAGAAATCAAAACAATATATACTTAAATCATTTCAGAGATTTTGTTTCATTATCAGCAGATCTAAGAGATTCTCCACATTTTTTTTCTTGTAAGCATTATTGAAACCATGTTAGATTTTTGAATTTATAAATCTAAACCATAAAATCTATAGTTTGTTTCCATTTCAAATAAAACATAATCATGTTAACGTTTCACGTGTCAGGTTAGCTTCAATACAATAATTTAGACTACCAAGAAAAATAAATTTGCACTCAATAATGTAATTTATAGAAATGATAACACTTGATTCAGTAGAAGATTCTTTTAATAGATGACAAGGGCAAAAATTCGACCCTAAATTCTGTGAGTCATTCAAAATTACTTTGAAATTTATGTAATGTTCCCTATTTAAATTGCTATAAAAAACAATTTTGAGTAACATGACAACATTCATCTAGATTGTTTGGTTGGTTTGGTGTTTTATGGCAGAAATCAACGACGCTAGATGCACCAAACATACAGTAAAAAGTTAAAATTAAAGTAAAATTATCAAAATTCATGAAAGAAAAAGTTGAGGCAAAACAAAGCAAAGTTTAATTTTTGAACTAAAAATATAAATAGCATTAAATCCAATTTTTACATCTAATGTACAGTAGTAAGAGAAAAACAACAGTAATGAAATTTGTAAAAGTCTTTCTGCAGAATAATTGTAATTACCGTAACTCGCCATGATGAAAAACAAGCATTAGTCACCTGAAGTTAGCCTTTACATTATTGTTTTTGAGTTATTTGACGTTACGGCCATTTTTAGTTTCAAGTCGATCTAGATGTAATTTGATTCTTAAAAAGGAATCACATTAAAAATGATCTAACATATGAATTTAAAAATTTAAGTAGCATTAAAAAGATTAATGACCTTTAAAAATCTAAAGCATTTCTAAGGTAGACAGCGTCATCATTGCCAATAACAATGCCTAACGTTACGAATAAACGTTGGGACATAATACGCTTAAAATGGTGCCGTCATTGAGAGTCGTAACGACGACATGACAGTAAAATGTGGATTACTAATACCTGAGTGTTACACAGATAACACGTTGGTGCATCAGTCCCAGATACAAAAAACGATGAGTTAAAAACTGTGACCAATGCATAGTCTAGTTAGAACAAGTTCCTCTTTCTGATCCTTGCGGAAGCAAGACGGTCAAAGTCAAATACAGGGTTATATTTGGAAAGGCTTGTTTTCACGTTCCTTACTCCAAGTTAACTGCCAAGTGGCATGGAATCAAACCTTGAATATAGGACCATAGTCCATGTATGGAAATGGCACAGCTGTGATAGTACCAGAACAGAGAAATTTAGCTGCGGTGTCGGCGAGCTCATTTCTGTGAATACCAACGTGGCCTGGTATCCAGAAAAACCGGATAGAAGAAGTATTAAAGAAAAACATGTCAAAAAACAACGTCAGAAAAAATAACGACATTTCATGAAAGACAAAGGACATGAGATGGTAATGTCGATGTGGATTGAAAACTAAAAAAATCTGCGAAACTACGACGGCTGTTCAAAAAATACGCGGACTGACGTCATAAAATAAAATGTACTTTATTTAGAAGTTACAGGTCTGGGACCCCTTCAAAGTACTCTCCTCCCCAACGCACACACTTATCTCAACGGTGTTTCCACTTGTTGAAACAGTCCTGGGACGCTTCTTTGTAATGTCCTCCAGCTCCTTCGTCGCATTTGCCTTAATCTCGTGAATCGTCTCAATTCTTCTTCCATTCAAGGGTCTTTTGAGTTTGGGGAACAAGAAAAAATCGCAAGGAGCAAGGTCAGGTGAGAAGAGGGGGTGGGGAAGAACAGTGATCGAGTGTTTGACCAAAAACTCACGAGTTCTGAAGCACAAATTTCGCAGCAACGCGGTGCATCTTCAATTTTTCGGTCAAAATCTCGTAACAAGATCCAACTGATATCCCACACTCTTCAGCAAGCTCCCTGACAGTCAGACGTCGATTTGTCCGCACCAAGGTGTTGATTTTGTCGACGTGTGGGTCGTCAGTTGACGTTGAAGGACGTTCAGGACGATCATCATCTTCAATGGACTGTCCACCATCCTTAAAACGTTCATGCGACTTCAAACATGCCGTACGATTTATAGCAACATCACCGTAAGCCGTGTTAAGCATGGCAAAAGTTTCAGTCGCAGAATTTCCACGTTTAACACAAAATTTCACAGCAAGTCGTTGCTCTTTCAGGTCATTCATTCTGAAATCCGCCAAACGAAAAAATCGCACTTCACTTAAAACCGCGTAGCTAATACACAAATCAAGATATCTGCAATCGGGAAATGACGTCGTAATCAGCTGATCTGTGCAAACCTAGAGACACCAAGTGGATTCCCATGGAACCAACCCGAGCTCTGCAATTCAAACAGTCCGCGTATTTTTTGAACAGACCTCGTACATCAAGTGGTAGAATACGCCTCCTCAGTATGATTAAAGTTAACCAAATCATACATACAATTTTACAAACAACACGACATTCAGTGTTCACTAAAGCACACAGACCTTCCAGATACACTCTCACACTATTATTACACAGTAACGAAAACGTTTCCTCGTTGTTACACATACTCAAAAATAGATCAATAGATTAAATCTGCGCCCCAAAGTAGCACAGTGTATTTGTCTGCGAACTTATAACGCTAGAATCTGGGTTTTGATATCCAATGTGGTAAACTTCAAACAAACATAGAAACAAAAGCTTACTTCTTCAAAACGTCTAAACAAAATTGCATCACTTATAGCACTGAAAATGAAAGAACAACGAAGAAAAAGATGTATATGCAAGAAAAGACATGTATATTTCTGATACAATCTGTTCTTCCGCTAATTTTTAACGTCTTTAGTGTAAAGTGATTTGCTTATTTGCATATTCCAAATCATTTAAGCATAACGTAATCATTGCAATTTATTAATGTGTATTCAATACAACACGATTCATCTTTGTATAACTGTTTTATGTTCTTCTTGTTTGGTTTAATCAATTGCAGCTACAAGTATCTTTCCAACAATTGTTAAATTTACGATTATATATAAATAAGTATTTTGATTTGGCTTGAATATTTTTTAAGTAATTCCTCCCGAAAATATTTATATTTTTCAATTGTAATAATAATTATATATTTGAGAATACCTTCATGAATAATTGGCGTGTCTCTGTGTTTTCTTATAGTAAATCCAAATCGGGCTGTCTGCTGTGTCCATTGATGAGAAATGAACCCCTGTTTCTAGTGTTGTAAATCCGTAGGCCAAGCGTTGTCCCAGAATGGGATAAATAATTCATAAACTTCTTGTTTTCTAATAATTTGAAATATAGTTCGAGCTATCCTGAAGACGAGAGATTTAAGGGTATCTATAACGTCGCCAATTCTAATCGAAGTACTGTTGTAGATAAGTCCTCTAAGACTTCATTACATGAGCATATTATCTAAGATATTTTTCATGATAAATCAGGAACAAGTTAGCGTTGGACGAGAATAATCGAGATGTCTTACCAAAACATTAACTTAGTCACATACATTATTACTGGAAAAAGAAAGAAACAGAGATTGATTATTTGGTGGCAAATTTCACGAGTTTCGGAAAAAAAATGTTTAGGAAATCCCCATCTCTAATGAAATAGATAAATTTAGGGTGTTATCTAACATCACTTCAATGTATATAAGTAAAATATTCAAAATCTACAATATTAAAATTATCTTTTTTACATATTGAGACAACATAATAAATTATAAACAGTGGTTCTAAAATCTTAAGCCTAAAATTATATGTATCTATGCAAAACACGACCAAACTATGTAAAAATCTTTATGAACCTTAGTAACTTAATGCATGATATCAGAATAAAACACAATTTATTTATTTCAAGACATTCAGTTTTAGTCAATAAATTTTCATTTTAATAAAAGTCTTTGTAATTTACATTGTGTATTTCTACTTGGATCCATATCTAATTTCTAAATTTTTACCTTTATTAATACAATCAGTTTATTTCTCTGTTAGTGTTTTTAGTGCAAAGCTATACGATTATCAGGTTTTTTTTAATTTCGCGGAAAGCTACGCAAGGGCTAACTGCGGTAGCTGTCCCTAATTATGCAGCGTAAGACAAAGCGGAAGGCAGCTAGTCATCATCACCTACCGTCAACTCTTGGACTACTCTTTTACCAACGAATATTGGGATTGACCCGTCATATTATAACCTATCCACACTATTTTCGTCACAAGTAAAATGTGAGAAACGATTCTTAGTTGTTTGTAGCGTCGTTTTGCGACTTACTGTGCATGTAATTATATTTGTGAATTCAAGGTAGTCGTTGGTTTAGATCTAAGTGACTTTTTTACATTCTCTGGAGACAGTAAGTTCTTCAAGAATGTAAACAGTAATATCCTGTAATGGTAGGTCAGCTGATACCTCGAGAGGTTAGGCTAACTTACACATGGATAATAATTACTAGCACGTGAATAACGCAAATTGTTTTGAATAAACCCGAAATTACCTATTAAAGTTATTTCCCAAATTTCCAGTCATAAATAAATAAATTAATTATATTTTCTTATTCTGTTTTACTTTACATTAGAAAAAGCCTGTTATTTCGGATTTAATATTACCAAATGCTTAAATATAAGGATCTGAACATTTGACTGCTATACAAACTGGCGGGAAAACAATATTTTCATAACTTGAGAACCCCCCATAAAACGGGAGTGTTTTAACATAATTTAATAACTACCACTCTGGAAAAAACCTATTGATATAAATATGGAGGGATTTTAGGTCCGAGAAGGGATAACTGCAAATGAAGATACAGTGATTATAAAATCTCATAAAATTAAGTTTATAGGTTTACAAAACTGAAACGTGTTATTCGATTTCTTGAAGTAAATGTAACCACATAGCTCGTTGTGTAACTTTGCCCTAAAACAAACAAGAAAGTGGTTATTACAACAATAGAGTAAAAAACACTTTTAAGTGATTAAGCGATAAAGTGATAAAATTTTGAACTGTATATAGATCCAACTAAAACTAGAGAATATACAGTATAAAGATGAAAATAAAATTTATTTACTTAAAACAAATGTCATTAAATAAAACCAGGTAGATCTCATTCTGTTGTTATTTTTGCATTTTTGATGCGTCAGAAAAGTAGTTGTTCAGTAAGTCCTACATCTTTTTAAACTATGAAAAAAAAATGAAATTAGGAATAGAGAAGTATGGACAACATCATCTTGTGCAAAGGATATGAGACTGCCATCTCTCAGAGCTCCATTTCAGACAACAGTGGTTGTGTTTCAAGGTTTTGTTTGTCAATTTCTTTATCGGACACTCAGAATACCTATATTATCACATTGTTCAGTTTTAATACTCTACCGCGTTATCTATGTTTTAAAAGCGTCACTAGATCTGATGACTCATACTAGAAAGGTCAATCAGTTTGTCACTTTTCCATCACGTCATTCGACTTTTAAGTGTTTTATATAGTAGACATATTTATTTGGTATCACATGTTGTGAAGTGGTTTAACATCGGGATAATTTAGAACTTTTTATGTACCAAACCTCTAACAATGTGAATTTTACTGGTAGAACCTATGAGTACAGTAATGAAATTGTACATACTCTTTCTGTATTAACATGCAAAGTAATTTAATTATTATTACAAACTATACTGAATTATGTAGTTTTACTATTTACGAAATTCATACTTTTTAATGTATTTATCGAGTACCTTCCGGTATGTGTAGTAAATTGATGGATACGTTGGTTTCGCTCGTTGATAATATTAATAATAATAACAGAATGAGATCTACCTGGTTTTATTTAATGACATTTGTTTTAAGTAAATAAATTTTATTTTCATCTTTATACTGTATATTCTCTAGTTTTAGTTGGATCTATATACAGTTCAAAATTTTATCACTTTATCGCTTAATCACTTAAAAGTGTTTTTTACTCTATTATTGTAATAACCACTTTCTTGTTTGTTTTAGGGCAAAGTTACACAACGAGCTATGTGGTTACATTTACTTCAAGAAATCGAATAACACGTTTCAGTTTTGTAAACCTATAAACTTAATTTTATGAGATTTTATAATCACTGTATCTTCACAACATCATCTTGTGCAAAGGATATGAGACTGCCATCTCTCAGAGCTCCATTTCAGACAACAGTGGTTGTGTTTCAAGGTTTTGTTTGTCAATTTCTTTATCGGACACTCAGAATACCTATATTATCACATTGTTCAGTTTTAATACTCTACCGCGTTATCTATGTTTTAAAAGCGTCACTAGATCTGATGACTCTTACTAGAAAGGTCAATCAGTTTGTCACTTTTCCATCACGTCATTCGACTTTTAAGTGTTTTATATAGTAGACATATTTATTTGGTATCACATGTTGTGAAGTGGTTTAACATCGGTATAATTTAGAACTTTTTATGTACCAAACCTCTAACAATTTGAATTTTACTGGTAGAACCTATGAGTACAGTAATGAAATTGTACATACTCTTTCTGTATTAACATCCAAAGTAATTTAATTATTATTACAAACTATACTGAATTATGTAGTTTTACTATTTACGAAATTCATACTTTTTAATGTATTTATCGAGTACCTTCCGGTATGTGTAGTAAATTGATGGATACGTTGGTTTCGCTCGTTGATAATATTAATTTAAATAATTCTGTGTATTTTTGGGGTGATTGTTCTTTTTTTTTTTGCAATGCCCAAACCACAATTGACAGTAGTCATGTACTTGAACAAAGTAATTTGAATGTCTGTAATTGACCTCCATTCTTGTATTTATCAACATATTATTATTTACTAACAATGGATAATATGTTTACAAATTGTTTCAATGTAGTTCCCGATTTAATCCCTTGCGATATTTCTGATCAAAATGCATTATCTTTTATTGTCCTATAAAATCTGTTAAATTTATAGCCATTTTAATATTTTTATTAATGATGACACTACACTAATAAATTTTATTTCTACTCTTAATTTATGTTAATTGGAACTATCTTGTAAGACCTTGCATAATCAGGTGGTTAAGGCACTCGACTCGTAATTCGAAACTCGCGGGTTCAAAACCCCGTCACACCAAACATGCTCGCCCTTTCTACTGTGGGGGAGTTATAATGATACGGTTAATCCCACTATTTGTGGGTAAAAGAGTAGCCCAAGAGTTGGAAGTGGGTGGTGATATCTAGCTGCTTTCCCTCTAGTCTTAAACTGCTAAATTAGGGACGGCTAGTGCACATAGCTCTCGTGTAGCTTTGCGCGAAATTTCAAACCAAACTATCTTGTAAATAAACAATTATTCCACATTTGAAAAATATGATCACAACTTGTATAATTTATCTTTTCCAATTGTTGAAGTTGTAAAAGTAAATAGTGGATGAAAAAGCATTATTACGTAAAAAAAGATTTCCTCGTTGTTTTAAACAAATAATAGAAATGTAAAATGTAGCCACCAAATTCAGCCATTAAAAACACAAAGTTAAATATATAGTTATAAGAGTACCACAGTACGTGCCAAATTTTTAACAACTTTTGCTTTTTTGAATATTTAAAAGGGTTCGATTTCCGTCGGTGGACACAGCAGATAGCTAAATGTGGTTTTGCTATAAAAAAAACACTCACACCCACAACTAGATTGAAATACTCCTTTGCCTAAGGTACCATTAAAGGTATTAAGTTTGCCCTATTAAATTACAGTTGATATCAAAATAGTATTTGAAACGATGCAAATATTAGTTTTTCTACACTTCAATCAAAAATTGTTGTGCAAAAATAAATACAATTGACAGAAATACAAATATTATTTCATTTAAACTTACGTCACATGCATTTCTCTATTGCACCTAAATATGTTATCAAAAGTGATATTTATTCTTACTCAACTATGTTTCTCAGCCTGAAGATGATCTAAGATGGTCAAAACATGGTTCTGTATTTTATTTCAATTAAAGCATTAATACTCATACCAGCCGTATTTAAAATACATTATTCCTAATAAGAATATTTATCGTTTGAAAGCCATCATTTGCACAAAATTTCTTAAGTTGTATTTTGAATGCCCTAGTGTTTCCTTGCTATCAGTGAAGTATGAGTTAATGATGTGATAGAGCTCTGGATTTCTGGTCTGGTGAGCTAGGTTCAAATCTGTGGTACACCTCAAAATTTTTTCCACACCCTAGGGCAGTGGATGAACTATAACAAGAGTAGTTTTATATTGATGGCGTTTACTAGCTGCCATTTCTGCAGTCTGTATCTTAAATTATTTTATAGGTATTATAATCTTGTAATTTTATAACTGTTGCATCCTAATTTCATGTATTTTTAACATGATTATTTGAAGAAATCTATACAAAAACATCCTTATTGAATACTTTTAGTGAACTGCAATAATATTTTGTTCTATATATTCATAATATCAACTTTAACTTTTCGTTCTTTATAAATGTACATGTTTCAGAATTGTATTTATGAGAAACTAAAAAGTAAACAACTCAATGATACTAACTTCATAGCACCATTAGCGCTGTCTATACTGCATAACTAAATTTTCATATCAACGTGGGTTTTCTACATGCATACCTTGTGGAAATTTTTTTTATGCTAGTTATCCTATCAGGTTAACTGCGTGTATTATTAAAGGGTTTACTCGTAGTACTGTTACTGGGGTGATATTTTTAAATGATTAAAAATAATTCATTTGTATTTGGAATAAAATGATGGCTTAAAATAAAATCTTCTCTAAATCCATCTGATACCATTTATCGTATGTCTAATTAACTTTCTTAACAAACGCTCTATTAAAGTTAAATATCAGGTAATGTTTCCAGTTCTTACTGTGGAGCAACCAATGTAGCTCAGTGTTTTAAATAAACAAATCTGCAAATAATAGCAAACAAAAAAGATTTTGAAGACAAACACCTTCAATGAACTAATTTAAACATTTTTAAATAAATTACATTTCTATGATTCATACTGGTGAACACCTCATCTGAAATGTGCACATTACTGATTTACGTTCATGGTGTAGGATTATAGTATAGTTTTCTTTCTTTCTGTAGTTTTGTTATTTATTATAAAAGATGTGCAGGTTTCACATAATTTTTGTTCAAGAAAGTAACTGCTTCACATTTGTTCAGGTTTCCTTTATTCTGTGTCATTTTAAAATGAAGTACCTTGGAAGTAGCTCATTCTAAAAACCAACTATCCTGTTTGAAAAGTAATACTGTCTAAACTGCAGATGACCCCTATGCTGGAAAAATTTGAATGTATGAGTCTTTGTCCTATTGTTTTCACTGCTAAACACACAAAAAAGTATGTTAAGTCTATATTATCAATATCCCTAATGATCTTAAATACTCTCAATTAAATCTCATCCAACTATTCTTCTTTCTAGAGAAAATAAGTTTGAAGGTTTTAGTCTCTCATCACAGGACAACTCCACCATCCAGGTATCATCCTAGCGATTCTTCTCTGAACCTTTTCCAACAACTGAATGTTCTTCTTGAGGAAGGGAGTCCCAAACTGTATACAATACTTTAAATGAAACCTTACAGGTTATCTATGTAGTGAAACAGTAATATCCCTTGTCATTTGTTCAGTATTATTGTAAATGCTTCCCAAATTTCAATTAGCCTTATTGCTAGCTACAATACACTATTTAGATTACTGAAATGTTTTTCTATCACAACACTAAGATCTTTTTCTTCAACTACAATATTTAAGGTGTTTCTCTTTAAATTGTAAGAATAATTTGAATTGTGAAAATCTACATGCATCACCTTACACTATTGATGATCTAATGTTTATTGAAGATCTAAATTTTAATCTAAATGAAATATATATGAAGGAACTTAAAACAGTTAGAAGTAAAATTAATTATAATCACACACACCATCTAGATTTTGATGTTATTTTCGTGGAAAGGAAGTACAATTAACTATTTCAGACAAAAGAGCTGGTCTTAAGTTTTACCATTCGTCATTTACCCACCCGAAACAAGATAGTTTTGTTTACATTATTCATTAATAGGAATTCTTATTTCTCAATTAAAAATTTATTTGACAGTGTTTAAGAATATTCATTATTTTATTGATAACATTCAATTATTTCAGGCCCGGCATGGCCTAGCGCGTTAAGGCGTGCGCTTCGTAATCTGAGGGTCGTAATATAATCCCACTTTCGTTGGTAAAAGAGTAGCTCAAGCGTTGGCGGTGGGTAGTGATGCCTAGCTGCCTTCTCTCTAGTCTTACATTACTAAATTAGGGACGGCTCGGTGCAGTGGGTTAACAACCTACTCACTCAAATACCTGTTCATGAAACCGCAAGTGATTGCGGCCCTATGTTCCTTGACGGAATCGAGTGGTAATAATGAAATGAATTCAATTATTTACAAATAAATTAAGAAATAATTATTACAAAGACTGGCAAATAATGACATTTTTACACTCTTTTATAAAAACATAATTCTGTAATATATTTAAAATACATTTTTTAGTGACTGAAATTATTTTCTAGAATACATACAGAGATTACTATTTACCATTAATTGAAATTTATAAATAGTTAGCTATAATATTTTTAGGTATATTTTTCAGTGGTATTGGATGGAAAAATCAAGTTCAGGTAGTTGGGCTTATCTCACTTGGTTTATATCTTAACATGTATTTTGGGAAAGAGAAAAAAAGTATGGGAGTTTAAAGAATTATTACAAAACTATTAAGGTTAGATTTTTTGGTTCTGTTTAACACTATTGAACATTATATTGTAATAATTCTTAAAAATATGGAGGTTGGGAGTCTAAGAAAATCATGGTTTATTTTTTCTACAAGGTTATCTTTAAGTTTTAAAATGGTTGTATAATGTAAAAGTATTTTGTAAAATTTAATTCATATTGAAAAGGGTGGAAGGCTGAGAGTCTTAAAATACTGATTGTTTGGGTGGTTTATTGTTGCTACAAGGCTCCTTTTATATGCCTAAGTACCTAGGGTGAATGCCATTGAAAAATTGGCTGCAGACAGTGAATGGCAGCAGACTTATGGGTGTAAGCACTGAACTTCTACTCCATAATTGAATATCTGTAGCTTCTAACTAGTTTCACATCTGTGTTTGTATCATGCCTATAGTGATGGATGGAATATCTTTAACATTTCACGAAACTGTTATTAGAGGCCTTTTCCACTATGATGAAATGGTGTATAATGTCAAGGATTGATAACAAACATATTTTTATTTATATTTTTAAGTCTCATTGTGAACATTTTGGCTTTGGTTTATTTATTGAATTACACAGGATTGTAATATTTTATTGTTTTGAAATTTTTAAATATACTACAATAGTTTCTGTATGCTGAATCCAAGAATGGTATTCATTTTTCTGCATCACCAAGAAATTTTTCACAAAACAACATACGTATTTTTACATAGTTGAATCATTTTCACTGAAACCGGGTAACATTTAAATTGACAACCACTGGATATACATTTCTCTAGATCATCCTTCAATTGAGAGTCTTATTAATTATCCAAGAAACCACAAGAAATGCACTGCTATTATATAAATGGCTAACAGACTGCGGTATTGCATTTGTTTAAGCATTCTTTTTTATGTTTTTTTTTATTTTCATTGTCATTTATTCATCACCATGGCAACAAGAAATCATGTAAATGACCCAAACATATCCTTTAATATTTGTGGTCAATTTGTTACACATTTGATCCAACTAAGAGTTTGTTTTTTTCCAATATCTAAAACATTCTTTTGTTACGAGAAAAAACATTATTTTCATAATCTAACCAGCTAAATTATAGGAAAAAATTGTTGTTAAACCAAAGCAACTCTCATAAAGTTTAAATTTGCAGGACTGTGTTATGACTAATTTCATTGCCTAGAACATTAAAAAGCCTTTTTAGACTATTATTTGTTGTGAAATTATGTTCCATACTTTACTCAAATTGCATGTCCCCAAATTTGTGGAGGAGAAAGAAGTCCTTTTTTAAAATTCTGACAGTATCACAGCTGCACCATGGAAGAAAAGCTGCAACTATTTGTCTTAATTATCCATTACTTATGGAAGTGTAAGGGGTGTACACTTGAATATAAAATTGTTCTAGTTAGGATAGTCTGTTGAATGAAATATCACAGGCTTAGGGAAGTGGCTTTTCTTTGTTCAGTTTTATTAATCCTTCCAGTCCAGTAGATTTATCTCAACAATCAAACCTCAAAGAAAGTGTAGTTCAATTACAATACTTGTTTTTCAAAAATATGTTATATTCACCTATTAGTTTTACATCATGTAACTGATGAATGAAATTTGTAAGCTACATGTTTAAACACTGCATCATGTCTGTGAATGCCCAAGTCATAGTTCTGTGTGCAGTAAGCAGTAACGTTCTTCTTTATTTTCAGATCTGCATTTATTAGTTTCTGGACTACCATTTTTATATTTTAAGCTGCAACCAGTAACATGCAGTTCAACACTAACACACAAACTACTTATAAAAGCTGTCAAAAATAAATAATATGTGTTCAATGTTTGAATCCAAACAAGGACATTCAGCTTCACACTAATACCTCCACAAAATTTAATGTATGTCAAATATATCTAATATATGTTTAGTACTTGAATTCAACATAGTGTAGCATCTGCAAGATGAAAGGTTAAACTCAATAACAGAAATTTTGAAGTAATAAAATATTAAATGTGGTTTGATGTTCTTGATATCACCAGTGATATAAACAAATAATTATTTTTACATTTCATGTAAGCAAGATTGAATATCCGAGTGCTATTGGATTGTCTTACAAAGGCAGTTATATTTTCATGTACCTGAGTAACATTAACTTACTTACCTACATCTTGGGATACTACGGCTAAAAGTATTAATTTGACACTAAACAGTAAAGCTGTTGTGCTACTAACTATAGATCAGAACAGATGACTTTTTGAAGACAACAAATCTTGGGTACTTTAAAACAGACCTCATGCAACACCACCTCCATAATCACAAAATCATGTAACAGATTAGCCTATCGGAGTCGAACCTCTGAAAGTATAGTAGTAGCATTTTGTTTCACTCACTAGACTCTCTAAGATTCCACTGACGCATTGTTAGTAGTGCACTGCTTGTCTTGAAAACACCTCTTAAAGTTTATGAATACCCACGACACTGGAAATAGTACTGCTCACATAAAACTTACACATTCAGTGTGAAACAATAATGGCAGTTCAATCCTGCTAACCTACATTTATTGTAGGGTCAGAGATAATTGTTAAGAACTGCTAGGCCAAATTAATGAGACAAGCACGATACACATCAGGTGTGGTCACAAGTTGTTTTAAGAAGAATTATAAATAAATTTGCATGTTCTAGCATCTTCAAACACAATAATGAAGGTATGAAAGTTTATGAAAGTCGATGGTTCTCATAAGAGTGAGTTCCATTTCTAGAACGTTAATATCTACAAGAGGGAAATATGTACCACTATATCACAGGGTGTACCTGTGATATAACAACAAATGTTAACTGGTAGATTGTTTGATTATTGTATGAAGGAGAAGTAAGTAAAAGTTCACATATCACTAACACAACTCAGAATTAACCTTGTACAACAAGGACATCAGAGGTGTACAACGAATATTTTTAAAAAAATTACGGATTTCCTGGAAAACCAAGGATGTAATTAGTAATCAAATAAGTGTATGATACAACACAGGATAATCCAGCAGTATTAAAATAAAAAGTAAAAATGGGTATTGTTTGTGAAACACAAAGAAATGCTCAATTTCTGTGTTGATAACAGCTGGTTAAATGTAATGACCTATACAAGTTTTTTTTTCCTATTTTCTCGTTAATTTAAAAGGTTCCCATTATACCAAATTGACATATTTTGTTTTGTTTTCTTTTCAGTTCCCATATAGTTATTTGTTGTAATTGTGATAAATTAGGCATATTTTTAAAAAGGTATTTCATGTTGAATTAACTGATGAAAGCAGGTTATAATCAACGTTCTTAGAAGTTGAGATCTAAGTTACAATTCGTGACATTACGAACATCAAGTAAGAACATACAATAGTTTGTTTGTATGTTTTCGAATTTTGCACAAAGCTACTCGAGGGCTATCTGTGCTAGCCGTCCCTAATTTAGCAGAGTAAGACTAGAGGGAAGACAGCTAGTCATCACCACCCACCGCCAACTCTTGGGCTACTCTTTTACCAACGAATTGTGAGACATACATTTGTAATGTTGTTAAAACAAACTATTACTAGTGGAAAAATAGTATGAGTACTGTAACAGTATACATTTTACTCTCTTTGTCTTATACGTTTTAACATACATTTTGGTTTTTCAAGGCATATCAAGCATCTTATTGGTTCACTGGTGCATTTAAACTCTTGACTTTCTTCTCTGCTTTACACTGAAAATGTAAAGCTCCCAACCTCACCCACACTTCACAACATTTTATGTGGTGAATACAAGTCATTAATATTATAATTTCCAGCTTCATAGGTTTAACTGTTATCGAGTAATGAAATCATTCTCAAGAATATGTGATGACAGTTTATTATAAGCGAATAAGACAAGAAAAACGTCATTCAATACAACTGACAATCAATTTCTTTTACCTGTCAATTCATGAATTATTTGCCTGTCAATTGACCAATGAATTACCCTGTATAATTTATTTCTTGTTTCGTATTACTAAAGGTAATAGATAACCAATAATTAATATTGATTTATCAAAGATATATTTTTTTAGAAGATCAATGTCAAGTAATGATGTAATTTGTAATAATGGTTAGGACAGCGACACGGACACTGTCTCACCAAAATGTGTTTATAATCTAACTTATAAGTCACCCGCTGGTACAGCGGTAAGTATACGGATTTACAACGCTAAAATCAGGTATTTCGAGTTCAGTCGGTGGACTCCGCAGATAGCCCAGTGTGGTTTTGCTATAAGAAAACATTCACAAACGCACTACCATTTTATTTATTTTTGAATACTTTTTGAAGACATCTTGAAAAGATGTTTGTTTCAAAGTGACAATCTAATTAGGTATGTAATTTGGTAATTATAGCTTGTTCGGTTTGGTTTGTTTTGAAATTTGCGCAAAGCTACACGAGGGCTATCTGGGCTGGCCGTACCTAATTTTCCAGTGCAAAACTAGAGGGTAGGCAGCTCATCGTCACCACCCATCGCCAACTCTTAGGCTACTCTTTTACCAACGAATAATGAGATTATAACGCTTTCACGGCTGAAAGGGCGAGCATATTAGGTGTGACGATGATTCGAACTCGCGTTCTCGGATAACGTGTCGAGTTGCTTAACCAACTGGTCATGACGGGCGTATACTGCAGGGGCATAAACAGTATCGTTACACGTTGGCAAAAATGTACATTTTATGCTATTTATCTAATACGTTGTAAGGTACATTTTATTTTTTAATCCTATCAAAAATCATGTTTCAATGGTTCGTCATTTAAGCTACAAGGTGTTCATTTTCTTTCGTGCATCACACAATTGAAAATTTAATGTTCCTTAACTCATCTGCACTTTATATAGTTTCATGCTTCATATTTTTAACTGCTATCGAGTGTTTATATCATATGTAATGAACAGTCACATAATTACATTCAGCTCATTTTCTTTCATTGTATGGGTTGGGTTGACATCCTAAATTTCTCTTATCCATTGGACACAACCTAGGAAATGCCCAACAAGAGGAATCGGTACTGAGTGTCACGCCCGTCATTGCAAATAACTTTAAACATACGCTTTGACATGGTCGATATAAACGTCAGCAGAAAGCTGGCTGGAATGTTATTCCAAGTGGTGAAGATGGCTTCACGAAGATCATGCACTGTTTGGAATTGACGTCCATTACTTTAGACTTCCTATGCCATCCACCCCCCAACATTTTCAATAGGGCTCAGTTCGGGAGAAAACGCTGGATGGTCTAAAAGAATCACGTTATTCGCCATATAAAAAGTCCTTTGTCCTGCGGGCATTGTGGATTGCAGCGTTGTCCTGCTGAAAGATCCAGTAAATTCCATACAAACAAAGGCCTTCAGTCAATAAGGATGCTCTCTCGAACATGCCAATGTAGCCAGCTGCTGTTTGACGTCCCTGTATAATCTAAAGTTCCATTGTGCAATGGAAGGAGAAAACACCGCAGATTATGATAGAACCTCTTCCACTGTATCTTGTAGAAAATGTCTCCGGTGGGATTTCCTTATCGTGTCAGTAACGTTGACAACGTTAATGCTTGAACACAAATTTCGTTACGTGTTTACCGTTTAACGCTTTGTTTCAGGATGGTCTTAAACTTTTCACCAGTTAGTATTTCGGCTAATTTCATAGTGTTCACTCTTTACATATTAAATGTTATAAAAGTTTTTTTTTTTTTATTTCACCTTTTCTTATTTTCATCTTTCGAAGTTCTACTCAAATAAGTGGTTGACTCTAACAACGCAAAATGCATATTTTTTCTTTAAGTTTACTGGCCTCAAGATTTTGTCCAGCAGTGTATCTCGCCCCGGAAAATTGTGTTGAATAAAAGTGATATTTCCATTCATATTTCATTCAAATTATAAATATCATTTTCAGGTGATTGTCTCAAGACAATAGTTTGTAACTAACTGTATCTGGATTCTGAAATCATTTTGTCAGCTGAAAGGATTAAGACCTTTATATATATGTGTGTGTTTGTGTGTGTGTGTGTGTGTATACATATCTGAGATTATCATTACAAATACTATGTCAATTGGGTTTGTTTTGTTTTGCATTTCCCGCAAAGCTACATGAGGGATATTGAGCTAACCGTCCCTAATTTAGTAGTGTAAGACTAGAGGGAATTCAGCTAGTCAAAACCACCCACCACCAACTTTTGAGCTAGTCTTTTACCAACGAATAGTGGGATTGACCGTCACATTATAACGCCCCACGACTGAAATGGCGAGCATGTTTGGTGTGAAAGGGATTCGAATCGAGAGCCCTATCCACCTGTCCATGCCGGACAAGTCAATTAAGATTCATTTTTAATTTCGCGTAAAGCTACACGAGCGCTATCTTCACTCGCCATCTCTCATTTAGCAGTGTAAGACTACAATGGTGACAGATAGTAATCACCAAATAATGTCCAACTCTTGGGTTACTCTTTTACCAATGAGTAATGTGTTCGACCCTCACATAAAGAAACTTACTAGATAGTCACTTGACAACTACGTGTTAATAACCTTCACAACCAGCTAGTAACGTTTAATATAACTATTTATTATCTCAGCTGTTAGATCAAAATTTACTATTATTCACTTGATGAATAATCCTTAATCTCGTGAGTGGAGGAAAGAAAAACAAAGTTTGTAAGCAACCCTGGTTATCAAGAAATGGATAGAACAAAATCATCCATTCTGAGTACATTAGACACTGGCAGTTCTCCTTCATGTGACTATAGCCACAGCAAGAAAGATGTGGTTGTCCGTTTTAGCAACAACATATAGCACGAGACATTTCCTAGTTCTGACAACTTTCGTGAGTAATTTTCTTCCTTCAGTGAACAACTCTTCTGCTTGGTTTTGAGCATTGTTGCTTTAGAAAAGGGACTTATTCCCTTTACTCTTTTAAATTCGTAATTTTTTATGCATTATGCCAGAATTATTATCACCATACCTTACCATATTTTTGTTTTCTTAATTTTGTGGGTAATAACATGATTTGATTTTGTCAAAGAAGCATACACCATTGTTCGATACACTCAGATGGGTAAATCGAGATGTTTAGCCAGACGCTGTCAGAATCCGCTTAGATTTAAGTTGTCAAGTAAAAACTTCTAAAAATTTTTACATGAGTTTAGAGGTCCCGAAAATAGGCTAGCAAAAAGATAAATGATTATACCTAGCTATGTTTTACAAAGCAAATTTGAAACTTAGTTTATGTAAGACTGAATACAGTCATACAGAACAAACACTATCATATATATGTATTATTTTCATGTAAAATACGGTAATATTTACTGTAGAAGTAAAAGTTATCGAATCTATAAAAACTTGTTCCAGACGATATTCTTCTTAAATTTGTATTAGTATCCAGTTTAGAAAATATCATATTATATTTAAAACTATAACGTCATACTTTCCCACAACAAAATGTAATGACCATGTGAAAGTTATCTATTCCTCTTGTAAAACAAAACTTTTTGTAACCCCAAGGTATCATCTAACCGTCTGATGTAGAACACTGCTGTCTGTTTTTTTGTACATAGGATAATTTCACGACTACTTTCTTCACAGTGTTACATATTATAATTTATCTCAGACGCGTCTTCGATTTTCTCATATGATGTACGTTACGTATCACGATTTTAAACAGCCTGAAATTGTAATTCTAATTTAAAAAGTTAATTGAATATCAGTATGTAACAAATATGCATGAAATGTTTATTACAAAAAAATGTTTATATACGAGAGCTTTGCAAACTTAGAAACAAAATTAAATCGTTTATCAAGTGAGGAACTGAATATTTTATCGAAGCTTCAGAACGAACGAGAACGCGTAATTCAGTGTTAATATCATCAGACTTCATTTAACTATATATAGTTTTCCGATTAATAAGCATATAAAAAATATAGCTTCTTAGGTTTTTAGTATACTGACTGCAGCAGACCAACAATATATTCTCTTTCTTATTACGTCAACTAATAATATTTAGAATGTTCATTAGGCAATGATATAAAAAAAATATATATTATTGATTCTTAAATTCGAGAATATTCTACAAATTAAGTGTACAGGCGGGACTTTCCCATTACATATTCAACAATACAGGTTACATGCATTAAAAGAAGAGAAACATAGATATTAATATAAATGTATAACTGTAAATCTGTTGGAACAGATAAATAAAGTATTACGTTTGATTAATTCTATTGGTACCTAAAAAAGAAAGAACTTAGACAACGCGAGTAGAGGATTCCTTTACAACGTGTAATAAATCAATATAATCAACATACAGGTCGTTGCATCAATATATAACATTTCAGATCTTTTACTTTTGCTATTCTTTAATTATAATCCCGATAAACATTTTTACAAACTTAAGAAATATCCTCTTTTTACTCAACAACACGCTCAAACTCTTTTCACGTCTTAAAACTGCTCTAATTGATTTTATTACTTATATTTATCAGGCATGTTGAAATGTCCAAAACACTAGAAGCAAATATGAAATATTAAATATTATCTCACAGTCAAGAAAACGCTTCAAAATATTAACAATAATTTCAACAATAACAAGTATTGTATTCCACATGCAAAATAAATATTCAATTGAGAGTTGTGTAGAACAAAGTCGTAAAGTAATACAAATCATAAAAATATTTTAGATAATATTCAGTACACACACCATACACATACGTATGGTCGGGCATGACCAGGTGTGTTAAGGCAATCGACTTGTTATCTGAGGGTCGCGGGTTCGAATACCCGTACCACCAAACATGCGTGTCCTTTTAGCCGTGGAAGCGTTATGTGATAAAAGACTAGCCAAATAGTTGGCGGTGGTCGGTGATGACCAGCTGACTTCCCTGTAGTCTTAGACCATAAAACTTACAACGTAATGTTTGGAATTTGTAAGGAAAAGTACTGTCATCTTCTGTAATTTCGACTGATGAAGCTGACCATCTGCATATTGAAAACTAAATAAATTTCCTTATATGGAAAATGTTGGGCGATGGAAAAGGAGCAATAACATTCAAACTCACGAATTTAATTATTTGTTTAGAACGATTTTCCCAATTACAATGTCTTTTTTTTTATCTTTTGTCTAATACTGGAAGTCAAGCACCCTAAACACAATGCCATAACAGTTTCCTTACATTCACACTTCTTTCAGTGGGAAAGCTACGTTTTCAGGTCTATAGCATGAATAATGGACACAATAATTCTGAAGCTCAATCAGAAAATATACTTTTATTTTTACTATGAGCAAAATAATGCTAAATGAAATATATTTTCACTATTTCACTATTATAGAAATTTAGACTTTTTTTTTTTTTTTACTTTTTGAAAGATAAAATAAATTAAATGTCCATGTTTCGTTATTCTCTTTGAAAACAGGGAAAATAAGAAAGAGAAGGAGTGATGAGCCAAACCCAAAGTTTGAACTGTATTAATCGTAAAGAAAGTTTACAGGATACACAAGAATATTCATAAGGTTCATAATGGAAAAATAAACAATTGTATATTTATTTTGTTGCCATTTAATATTACGGTATAATAATAATTATGTATGGAAACTAACAGACGTGTTAGTACTGTCACGGAATTTATTAAAGATGCAATATGTATAACGTGCTGTAACAGAGTAAAGCTTCCACAAAGAATGAAACTGTAAAAGAGCAGGTGTGAGTCACGTAATATTATTATATAGAGGGAAATCTGCTGTTTTCTATAGGATCACTCTGATATTGGTTTATACCACACATAATTCGTCCAGTCTATAAAAGAAGATTGCAATGATTGGTGAAAACATGAGTTACGTTATTAAATTTAAGATAACTAGAAATTAGTTTAAACTATTGGTTGAAAATGTTGGATAAATGATATAAAAAAGAGTTTTCTAAAGTTAAATCATCATGAAAACTGTAACATTCTCAATATGAAAGTTCTCTTTGCAGCTTTTGTTGTGCTCGTAATCATGGCGATAGCCAAAAGCAACGCCATAAATATAGTTTGGAAACTGCTGTTTAGTAAGTTCATTTTTACATTTTATTCCTACTACATAAGATATTAGTTAATAGTATTACTTGAAAAAAGTGTTCTCTTTCTTGTATTTGACGATTAGAACAAAACAGACAACTATAATAAAATACAATTGAATCAAACTTCACAAAAACGTCACTATACATAAGAAATATATATCTCATCAATGGCATCACAATTTCTAATGATCCTAAGGAATCGAGGGTCACATTAAAAATACTTCAACAGATGATTTTAACTCAGTTACTTACACATGAATATCTGGAATAATTTCATTAAAGTTGTACTCTTCAAGTCTAAATGTTGTCTAAAAGTCTATTGTTCGGGGAAAACAGTGCAATTTTTTTTTCCATTTAATAAAGTATTTTTTTTGCATAAGCTAGTATGTAACATAAGAAAAAAATGTCCTTTTAAGATAAATCAAACGTACTTTTTATGCAGAGCCCAATAAAGATAATTCTGAAAAAATGGACGATAAAAAAAGAGTGTGATACAAAAGATTTTGGTGGAAAGGCAGATTGGTACGTATTTGGAGTATTATAAACAATCATTTATTATTAATTTATATAATTTTGAAAATATTGTTTTATTACTGTGAATTACAGTAAAAATCCTTGATATACGATTTGTATTTAGAATTACATTCATATCGAAGATTAGTTTAAAAAGTAACAATAGATATTATGAATCAAGAATTAAAACGACAGTATTCAAATATGACAGACAGGTATTCTACGATATTTTAGAACTTCAACATCTTGAAAAGTATTCATAAATTGTTTAAAACGTGAATGTGTTTCAGACAGTAACAATCAACATCCAGTTTTAATTAATATTTAGAATCTTTCCTTCTATAAACAGCATGTATAGATAAATGTTTGGACATAACTTGTGATATTAATTTTAATATACTTTACTTGCTTTAGTAATATTTTTCATTATTTGTCTTTATTTCAAAAATGTTGCTTACCCATTTTATATTCGGTCCCTTATGTCTAAATAAACATATTAAGTTCATTGTAAAAGAACTAGAAGAGAGGCATATTTGAAAATAGTTTTAACAAAATTTAGAGCAATTATATTGTTCTTGACACATAAGCTGTAGAATGTAACATCAAAGTTGATGTTACAGAAAGTGTTTTTCGTCTCAAGATACAATTCGAAAATGTGAAAAAGCAGAATTTCTTCCAGAAACTTTAACAAGTTCTACAATAAAATGTGTAAAGAAGAAAGAGATGTGGATGTCAGATGATAATTAAATAGAACGAAATTTTAGATTTAATTTCTACTTGCCTATTCAAAATTTATTTTTTTATGTTATACTGAGAACTACAACAACAAAAAATTTTATCTCCGTACTCTAGAGAAATTAGTGACTATATATAATCACGAGATTATAGAATACTTGACAAATAAAAGAAATGAAATTTCAGAAGTCTACAGATATTTTATCCGACTTAGCTAATGCGTCTCATAAATAACCATTGAGACTGGTATTACTCGAGAAATTCGATATAGTATAGTTGGCTATATTAAGGTTTCCGTCTTGAAAAATCTCAAAAGACATTAAATTCTGTTTATACATTCGTGCAGTAAATGCAAAAGTGTATCGGTGAGAAATATGCAGAACTTGACGTTAATCCAGAATCTATACTCACTGAAGCGGTAAGCAAATGTTTGTGAAGACGTAAATTAATATATGATTAAAATATATCAGCACATTTAATACATTAAACAACTATCTATGAACTTCAACACCTTATATGCTGAAAATTCTATAAACACTGTTATCTACAAGAACATTTGAAAATATTCACAGTTTAAAATAAGGAAATGTGTCGAATAGCGGTTAGATCTTGTAATAACTATTCATGTATCACATGTTTTACTTTAAAAATAATTCCACAACAATTAAAAATGTGTTGTAAATATTATAACTAGTTAATTGTTTAGTTTTGCTTTCGTCGTATAGAAGGCTAACCTTTAATAATTCTTTTATTTTCAAATATGTTGACATTATGTGGTTATATATTAAGGTTTTACTCTAAACAAGTCATTTCTAAAACAAAAAAGACAAAAAGGCACTTAATAAAAACCTACATTTCTTAACATAGACTCATAAAGTACCCTTCTTGAAGTGGGATTAAATAGTTAGTTATATATTTCTTACAAAGTTTTTAATAACAACCATGAGGAACAATATACATTTTTTCACCGTTACCACTATATCACACTTTAAAGAGAGATAGTATATTCTAATGCGGCAAGAGCAGATGGTTAAGGCGCTTGATTGGCAATCTGAAGGTCGCGGGTTCAATGTCTTGTCCCATGGGGCACTGCAATGAGACAATTATTCCCTCTACTTGTTAGTAAAATAGTAGCACAAGAGTTGATGGCGGGTAGTGATAACTAGCTGTCCTCCCTCAAGTCTCTCATTGAAAAATTAGAGACGGCTAGCAAAATTAAAACCAAACGTGCTAAAACAACTAGTGAGAACAGGAATTATTGAGTAACTTTATGTAGAATGACACTGGTAACCCATGTTAAAAAGCTTTTGGTACACTGCACCTCAGAAATATTGTTCTGAGAGAATGAACTTTATATGTTTGATGGACACCGAAGATAAATGTGTCCTCTTTACGTCCTATACATTTGTATCTACTTTCGTTGGCTGAATAAAATGCGACATAACTGAAGAATTATTAAACGGTTCATACATAGAATCTAAACCATGAACAAAATTAATGAAATGCAAATACTTGAAAGAGATGTTTTATTTAATTCAAGGATGAAAAATAACTTTTATTACACGAAAAAAAATATTTTAAACTTTTCATTGCTCTTAGTGTCAACTAAGATATATGTGCGTATTCAATCAAATAATAACCAAGTTTTGTCGCTATTTTAAAGCGTGTGTCAGTATTTTGTGATTTTATACCGCATTTGGTATCTACTAATTTGATTGATATACGAAATGTTATTGGATTTATCGATGTAAATTGATATTAGTATTTAATAATATCAATGTTATTTATATTTACAGTTTCAACGGATCATTTAACAGCGGATGAGGGAGAGCATCTACATATTACGTATAATATAATAAATCTGAATCATTCGTGGTATCCTTTTCTTTGAAATTTGTTTAACTCTTAAATACGTTTATTATGAAAGTAAAACTGTCAAAACAATAACAAGGGTACCGTGTGATTTTGATAATCCACTTAATTACATGTTGTTGTTTTTTCAGTGTCTGAGTTACAGGGAAAAAATCCAGTTTATATATTATATAAAACAAAAAATTATCTAAAATTATTCCTGAACAAAAAATTTCAATGAAGAAAACAACCAGCAAGTGAAAATAAGGAATTTTCTAAGATACACGAAATTATTTGTTTTTTGAATTTCGCGTAAAATTACAGGAGGGATATTTGTGCTAGTCGTCCCTATTTTTGCAGTATAAGAGCATGTTTAGTGACCTTCCGTTTACGAGTCGAGCTCATTAACCATCCAGCCGTGCCCAGCCTTATACGAATTCCTAATTTGAAATTATTAATTTGGTTTAGAAATTAATCAGACAGGCAGGAGCCATGGCTAGTGGCCAAGTGTTATTAAGAAACTTGTTTGTTTTTTGTTAATTGCGAAGCTAAGCAGTGAAGCGTTTGCAATCTGACCACCGCAAGAATCGAAATCTGATATTTAATACTATTAAAGTAGTTCTTTCGTATTTTGTTTTACAGCAAAGCCAAATTGGGTTATTTTGCGTGTCCATCGCGCAATATTTAACTCCCGGTTATGGCGTTGAAAGTCCATAAATTAACCACCGTCTCATCAGGAAACTTAATAGTAGATGTAACTTATAGTTAAAATTACTACACATAAAAAATATTGAACACTACACTAAATACACAAGAGGGTACAGTTCAGTGTTAAATCCTTCTAAAAATGATGTTTCGTTTAATTGTGTGTTATTATAATGAATAAGAAAATATTCAAATAATGACCTGAAAGTCGGATGGACATTCAATTACAAACATCGATGGTAAATATTAAAACTTCAGAAGTAAGTGATCAGTTGATAACGAGAGAAATGCAAAATGTATGATGCTGAATCTTTATAAATCGAAAAAAGCTGTGGCCCAAAGCGTTGAACAGTGAATTGTTTTAACCTATTATAAAGAAATGTATATAAATATGTACTAAAGTTAATGAGAAATTGTAGGAACACAGAAAGGACAGTAAAATAAATTTAATTGGAAAAATTCCTAGCTTTGAGAAAGTACTTATTAGAGGTCCAAATTGAATGCATAGAAATTTTGTCAACACACACACGAAATGAGAAAAGTTATTAAATTGTTTGTAGTTAAATTATTTAAAATACTGTCATGAACTGTACTACAAAAGTTTCGTTATAACTCGAGTGTAGTATATTTGTACTAATTAAGGTGCGACGTTTTCAACCCAGTGATTAGTGGAGCACTCTTGTACACATGTAGTTTTATTTCCGCAAGGTCACTGTCATTACTGAGTTTAAACTACTTTAGTGATATAAGTAGTACATGTTCTTTTGTAAAAACTGAAATGAAAACAAAAGTATAGCTGTATAAATCATTCTCAGATTCAAGTTCAGAAAAAAAAGGTAGTAAAATATGTTCAACTCATTCTCAAGATGGCCAAAATTAAAATATAGGAACCAACATTAATATATGCACGTTATGTCAACACTGTAACAAAGACCATGAAAATAAACATTACTAATGTTTGCTGAGACGGTGACACTGTCTTCTACTTTAACTTACATTGTGTAAATTATTTCATATATGTTCTAAAATTGTTTTCATTTCAAAATATGATTTTTTTTAAAGCTCATTCGTAAATTTTCTCTTTCTGGTACTAATGCGACAAAATTATAAATTATTATACATTATGATTTTTAAGCTATACAAAGCTGACAAATACAAAATATTAAAATAATCATATCTTACTTATAGTTTCAGGGTAATAATAACAAAAAGAAAAAAAAAAACACTTATAATATTACACACACCTCAGTTCTTACAAAATCTTGGTTTTTAGCCATAATGCTTTAAATGAAGATTTCTTTATTTGTCCATGTAAGGAATTTTCCAATTATATTAAGTATCTTATTCTCCTTTTTTATTATTTATAGGTAACGTGTTTAAAGTAAAATGTAAAGTGACAATCTTGACATATAACAATATGTTTTCGTAACATCAACGAATATGGAAAATAAAAGAATAATTAAATTGCTAGCCTTCTATACTACGAAACTAAAATAAACAGTAAAACAAAATTAAACGATACATTTTGGGCTTCACAATATATTAGGTCATTTACTTCGTGTGCACTTGAAATCATATTGTATAAGAACTCCAATTGATATGACCTCGAATATGACCTTAGAGACACAACCACAGAGTATGTAGAAAATTGCCCTTCGATACAACTAACAATCTTTTTCTACTCTCTGTCTGTTTATGGATTATTTGCCTGTCAATTGACTTCTGATTCGCTCTGTATAGTTCACCTTATCTTATTGTATTTTTAAAGGTAATTAATAACTAATAATAACTATTGAATTAACAAAGAGAATGCTCGAACATTACTGTCAATTAATGAAGAATTCCCAATAACAGGCTCGGAACACAAAACGAAATAGGTAAGTTAATGGTTGAAAACATACATTATGTGACTACTTATCTATTAGTGGAATTGTGGTTAATTTAAAAAGTATCGTTTTTCTACTTTAAGCAGCCCGATATGATCAGATGGTTAAGACGCTCGACTCGTAATCTGAGTGTCACAGATTCGAATCCCCGACATACCAAACAAGTTCGCCTTTAAACCGTGTTCGATGAATCCCACTATTTGTTGTTAAAAAAGTAGTCCAAAAGTTGGCGGTGGGTGATGATGACTAAATGCTTCTCTAATCTTACACTGCTAAATTAATGTACTGAATTACATTTAAACAATTTTAACATGTATAAAATGTAGTTTTTAAAGATTTTTACATCCGCATGACGTTAACGTGTTCTTTGACCAAGGCTATTAATTAAATTTTACGTCAGCTTGAGGACAAGCCTGAAACGAAAGAAAAAGGAAGAGTGTGAAATACTAATATAGGTTTTCCACCTACTTTTAGTGGTAAAGATTTTTTTTTGTTCGATAACGTTTTGACATAAAGACATGACCTTGTGACATCGACCATGAAAATTAGCTTTGATTATGTTGGATTATGTTTAATTGAGCTTAGTAGTTAATCAAATATTAATATGTATTACATTTATATTATTTCCCAAGAAGAGTGATACACACAATTTCCTTTTATATCACAAATATATTTTAATATACAAGCATAAAAACAATACAGTTTATAATAACAGTTAATAGTAATAGTTATTACAAATGAGGTTTAAATACAACACTTTTACAAACTTACAGACAACAATGAATCTTATATGCGGTCTATAATTAAATATTTTATCGACGATCTAGGTCTCATCCAAGCTAATTAATTCTGAGTTGATATTGCTGCACTTCGCTTAAGTTAACAATGTCTTTATAAAGCAGCCTCACACCCTTACAAATTCACATCATCCAATGAATGTATTCAAAGTTCTCGTACAAATAATAACGTCGGAAATAATTTACTGAAATTGAGCGGTTTGTAATGTTTCAAAATCTGAAACGTTCCAGGTCAAATTCTATAGTTTTCCGATTAATATACGTTAATCACAATAATAGCGCATCACTGTAGCTGACCAATAATATTCTCTCGTATCTCGGCTAGATGCTTTTTATACAAATCACGAGACACTCCAGAACCTTCACTCAATCTCGCCTCAACACTGTCAATCACTAGTATGGCATACACACTGCTGGCCAAATTTTTTTTTTAATTTTTTTTTCCCTTTTCTTATTTTCATCTTTCGAAGCTCTACTAAAATAAGTGGTTGAGTCTAACAACGCAAAATTCATATTTTTCTTTATGTTCATTGGCGTTAAGATTTTGGCCAGCAGTGTACATCTAGTCTATTGTTGATTCTTATGCCTACGAATGTTCTAAAAAGTTGAAAATACGCGGAACTTACACAATACACAGTTAAGAATATACGTCACAAATAAAAAAGAAAATTATACAGAAAGAAGCCTTGTTATTATAATAACTGTAATAGATCCGTTAAGGCTCTCGAGCCGTAAACCAAAGGTCGCTGGTTCGAATCTCAGTCACACCAAACATGCTCGCCCTTTCTGCTGTGGGTATGTTATAATGTAAAGATCAATCTCACTATTCGTTGATAAAAGTGTAGCCCAAGTATTGGCGGTGGGTGGTGATGACTAGCTGCCTTCCTTCAAGTTTTACACTAATAAAATATATGCAATAATTATATTGCATATAACCCTCGTGTAGTTTTGCGCGAAATTCAAAAAACAAACAAACAATTCTTTCAGAACTGGTTTTCATGGATCATGTAGGAAAATAATGTCTTGATTCTAACCTTGGCTGCAATCCTATAGGAGCTTTGTTTACTGATGGAATTCTTTTGCTATATCCTGTTTACTTCCTCAAGTGTTTCTTAGGGATACTTATTTTTTTCTGTACTGCACTTCATCCTTCAACATTCTTTTTGATGTGTACCACTATACTTTTATTATTTCATAAAAATAATTTAATAAATTTTAATTTATCTAATTTTACTCACTCTGATATTTTTTAGTTTTCAAAAGACTGTTTCTCACTCGACCTAGTCACCTGCGATAAATTCTGAGTAGAAATACTTTTTATTATATAAATATTAAAATATTAAATATTAAAACTTCAGAAGTAAGTGATCAGTTGATAACGAGAGAAATGCAAAATGTATGATGCTGAATCTTTATAAATCGAAAAAAGCTGTGGCCCAAAGCGTTGAACAGTGAATTGTTTTAACCTATTATAAAGAAATGTATATAAATATGTACTAAAGTTAATGAGAAATTGTAGGAACACAGAAAGGACAGTAAAATAAATTTAATTGGAAAAATTCCTAGCTTTGAGAAAGTACTTATTAGAGGTCCAAATTGAATGCATAGAAATTTTGTCAACACACACACGAAATGAGAAAAGTTATTAAATTGTTTGTAGTTAAATTATTTAAAATACTGTCATGAACTGTACTACAAAAGTTTCGTTATAACTCGAGTGTAGTATATTTGTACTAATTAAGGTGCGACGTTTTCAACCCAGTGATTAGTGGAGCACTCTTGTACACATGTAGTTTTATTTCCGCAAGGTCACTGTCATTACTGAGTTTAAACTACTTTAGTGATATAAGTAGTACATGTTCTTTTGTAAAAAACTGAAATGAAAACAAAAGTATAGCTGTATAAATCATTCTCAGATTCAAGTTCAGAAAAAAAAGGTAGTAAAATATGTTCAACTCATTCTCAAGATGGCCAAAATTAAAATATAGGAACCAACATTAATATATGCACGTTATGTCAACACTGTAACAAAGACCATGAAAATAAACATTACTAATGTTTGCTGAGACGGTGACACTGTCTTCTACTTTAACTTACATTGTGTAAATTATTTCATATATGTTCTAAAATTGTTTTCATTTCAAAATATGATTCTTTTTTAAAGCTCATTCGTAAATTTTCTCTTTCTGGTACTAATGCGACAAAATTATAAATTATTATACATTATGATTTTTAAGCTATACAAAGCTGACAAATACAAAATATTAAAATAATCATATCTTACTTATAGTTTCAGGGTAATAATAACAACAAGAAAGAAAAAAATACTTATAATATTACACACACCTCAGTTCTTACAAAATCTTGGTTTTTAGCCATAATGCTTTAAATGAAGATTTCTTTATTTGTCCATGTAAGGAATTTTCCAATTATATTAAGTATCTTATTCTCCTTTTTATTATTTATAGGTAACGTGTTTAAAGTAAAATGTAAAGTGACAATCTTGACATATAACAATATGTTTTCGTAACATCAACGAATATGGAAAATAAAAGAATAATTAAATTGCTAGCCTTCTATACTACGAAACTAAAATAAACAGTAAAACAAAATTAAACGATACATTTTGGGCTTCACAATATATTAGGTCAATTACTTCGTGTGCACTTGAAATCATATTGTATAAGAACTCCAATTGATATGACCTCGAATATGACCTTAGAGACACAACCACAGAGTATGTAGAAAATTGCCCTTCGATACAACTAACAATCTTTTTCTACTCTCTGTCTGTTTATGGATTATTTGCCTGTCAATTGACTTCTGATTCGCTCTGTATAGTTCACCTTATCTTATTGTATTTTTAAAGGTAATTAATAACTAATAATAACTATTGAATTAACAAAGAGAATGCTCGAACATTACTGTCAATTAATGAAGAATTCCCAATAACAGGCTCGGAACACAAAACGAAATAGGTAAGTTAATGGTTGAAAACATACATTATGTGACTACTTATCTATTAGTGGAATTGTGGTTAATTTAAAAAGTATCGTTTTTCTACTTTAAGCAGCCCGATATGATCAGATGGTTAAGACGCTCGACTCGTAATCTGAGTGTCACAGATTCGAATCCCCGACATACCAAACAAGTTCGCCTTTAAACCGTGTTCGATGAATCCCACTATTTGTTGTTAAAAAGTAGTCCAAAAGTTGGCGGTGGGTGATGATGACTAAATGCTTCTCTAATCTTACACTGCTAAATTAATGTACTGAATTACATTTAAACAATTTTAACATGTATAAAATGTAGTTTTTAAAGATTTTTACATCCGCATGACGTTAACGTGTTCTTTGACCAAGGCTATTAATTAAATTTTACGTCAGCTTGAGGACAAGCCTGAAACGAAAGAAAAGGAAGAGTGTGAAATACTAATATAGGTTTTCCACCTACTTTTAGTGGTAAAGATTTTTTTTGTTCGATAACGTTTTGACATAAAGACATGACCTTGTGACATCGACCATGAAAATTAGCTTTGATTATGTTGGATTATGTTTAATTGAGCTTAGTAGTTAATCAAATATTAATATGTATTACATTTATATTATTTCCCAAGAAGAGTGACACACACAATTTCCTTTTATATCACAAATATATTTTAATATACAAGCATAAAAACAATACAGTTTATAATAACAGTTAATAGTAATAGTTATTACAAATGAGGTTTAAATACAACACTTTTACAAACTTACAGACAACAATGAATCTTATATGCGGTCTATAATTAAATATTTTATCGACGATCTAGGTCTCATTCAAGCTAATTAATTCTGAGTTGATATTGCTGCACTTCGCTTAAGTTAACAATGTCTTTATAAAGCAGCCTCACACCCTTACAAATTCACATCATCCAATGAATGTATTCAAAGTTCTCGTACAAATAATAACGTCGGAAATAATTTACTGAAATTGAGCGGTTTGTAATGTTTCAAAATCTGAAACGTTCCAGGTCAAATTCTATAGTTTTCCGATTAATATACGTTAATCACAATAATAGCGCACCACTGTAGCTGACCAATAATATTCTCTCGTATCTCGGCTAGATGCTTTTTTATACAAATCACGAGACACTCCAGAACCTTCACTCAATCTCGCCTCAACACTGTCAATCACTAGTATGGCATACACACTGCTGGCCAAATTTTTTTTTAATTTTTTTTTCCCTTTTCTTATTTTCATCTTTCGAAGCTCTACTAAAATAAGTGGTTGAGTCTAACAACGCAAAATTCATATTTTTCTTTATGTTCATTGGCGTTAAGATTTTGGCCAGCAGTGTACATCTAGTCTATTGTTGATTCTTATGCCTACGAATGTTCTAAAAAAGTTGAAAATAGGCGGAACTTACACAATACACAGTTAAGAATATACGTCACAAATAAAAAAGAAAATTATACAGAAAGAAGCCTTGTTATTATAATAACTGTAATAGATCCGTTAAGGCTCTCGAGCCGTAAACCAAAGGTCGCTGGTTCGAATCTCAGTCACACCAAACATGCTCGCCCTTTCTGCTGTGGGTATGTTATAATGTAAAGATCAATCTCACTATTCGTTGATAAAAGTGTAGCCCAAGTATTGGCGGTGGGTGGTGATGACTAGCTGCCTTCCTTCAAGTTTTACACTAATAAAATATATGCAATAATTATATTGCATATAACCCTCGTGTAGTTTTGCGCGAAATTCAAAAAACAAACAAACAATTCTTTCAGAACTGGTTTTCATGGATCATGTAGGAAAATAATGTCTTGATTCTAACCTTGGCTGCAATCCTATAGGAGCTTTGTTTACTGATGGAATTCTTTTGCTATATCCTGTTTACTTCCTCAAGTGTTTCTTAGGGATACTTATTTTTTTCTGTACTGCACTTCATCCTTCAACATTCTTTTTGATGTGTACCACTATACTTTTATTATTTCATAAAAATAATTTAATAAATTTTAATTTGTCTAATTTTACTCACTCTGATATTTTTTAGTTTTCAAAAGACTGTTTCTCACTCGACCTAGTCACCTGCGATAAATTCTGAGTAGAAATACTTTTTTCACATCCTGATTTATATAGCGCTTTCCTTTTTTGGGGGCATACATAGATAATTAAATTTTATGTTATTCTTGTTTTTCTTACTTCAATGTATGTCTTAAAACCTCATATGTTCTAGGCTGTCATCAGGTTCTACCGGAAACTGCTTTATTTCTTGCTGTTAATAAAAACTGTTGTTATAATGTAGAATGCTTTTAATAACAAAAAATATGTATATTTGATTAGTAAGATTCATTTTCAAATAATCAAAAGAAATCAATTTGCACAAAGATTTATTTTTCTATTTTTGAACTTTAATATTATAGAATATTTGACCTGGGTCCATGATTCAGAAATTATGTGTCTGTCACATTTAATGTCTTAAAATTGTGTCATATGTCTTTCAGAAAAGAAAACTCCACATTTGTATGAATTTTCTTCACTACAACATAATTACAGTGCTTTGCGTATTATAGTGTATGAATATACTATGAGTTTTTACGTTCTCGTAGTGTTGTAATATTTATTTTGAATTAATTCTTTCTTCAGAATATGTACAGGTTTCACGTAAAACGTGGTTGAGAGAGTTGTTAATTAAATCTTGTTTCCAGTTTCCTTTATTTTATTTTTTATTTTCAAAATCAGTTATATCCTTTTACTATGAGTACAACATTGCTATGTGTGACCTCATGTAAGCTATGATTTAGTGTGTAATGTTGTTCACTGGTTGTTTATTTAATACCTATGTCTTAAAGTGTGAGGTATGTATTCTCAGAATGACTTGTCAAATTTTAACACTAGTCGAACTCTATAGATAAAGTTTCTTCAAACATACTGGAAGAGAACATATCATAGTGAACTATGAAAACCGATATTAGCCTAAGTAATATTAGATAAATTTGTGAAACATTGTATAAAGCCCTCTAACTAAGTCTTTAATTTGGTAAACTGGTTCATTCAGTGTTGAGTGTTTTGTTAACAAGTCATTTCATTTATCACTACTCTGTCCAGTCAAATTCTTACATTTAGCATAGTTATTAAATATTTTTAATATTACTCCATAGTTTTATGTCTTCATGAAACCCCCTGTATATCACATTTACGTGGTTAACTTCTTATATTAATTCAGTTCATCTAAATATGCCAATATGCCTTAATCTCTCTTTTCAATTCTGTGGTTCCACGTTTTGAAAATTCGCTTGCACAAAATATTTTTTTTATTTCTTAAATTAATACGTTATAAAATATTGGGTAATTTTATATAAGATTATAAAAACCAGAAATTTTCCAATAATAAAAAATAATTTCAGATCTCTCAAAACAATTTTCAAAAAATCCTGTTAATATAACTTCCAGTTCGGCAGAAAATTCTGTCAAACCTATTGTATTTTTTAAAGTACTTTAGGCATGGGAGTAATACTGTCCAACCCTCAACATTTAAAACATGCATGGATGATTGATTATAAAGAAAACAACAAAAATATCTGACCTAAGTTCTTATGATAATTTTTCTAGCATGAAAATATTTTAGAGGTTCCTACAAATGACCTTAATGTCATCAAGTTAACTAGTGTAATTATTTGATTTTTTGAATATTACATTTATCATAAGGAATTAAAATTGAGATGAAAATAATATTTCTAACACTACAAATATTATCCTTTCACACTTCAATAAAAAATATTTGTGCAAAAATATGAAATTTCTTAAATTTGTGATCCAAAGTGATATTTATACCTAACAAGAATATTCAACATTTCAAAGCCATCATTTGCACAAGCTTTATTAAGAACATATTTTGAATGACTTATTTTGTACTTGCTGGCAGTAAAACATGTATTGACCAAGTGACAGAATTCTTGATTTTGGGTCTGTTAAGCTGTTTCAAATGTCTGGTAAACCACAAAATTGTTTTCACTTTCTAGGGACGTTGGTAAGCTATAAGGCAAATTCAAATCACACTGTATATTTGAATAAAAATAGTTTTAAGTTGGTGGGGTTTATTAGCTGCCTTAACTACCTCTATATCTTCAAAATTATAGATCTTGTAATTTTACAGCCTTTGCTTCCGAACTTCATGTATCTTTAATATGATTATTGGAAGAAAACTATACTAGAACCTTCTTACTAAACAATTTCAGTGAACTGCAATAATATTTTATTCTCCATATTCATAATATAAACTATAAACATTAACTTTCTACTCTTTATATATGTACTTGCTTCAGGCTTGTATTTAACAGAAACTGAAAAATAAACAACTCAATACTAACTTCATAGTACCATTAGCAATGTCTACACTGCATAACTCGATTTCAAAATTAATGCATAAGCTTCTCACTAGCATACCTTATGGGAATTTTGTTTTTCATTTATGAATTCTTAACTAAAATAACAAGTTTATAGTTTATACACAGTAGCTAGTTTTATAACTTAATGAAGAAAGAAATATCCATACTGTTGTTGTTAATACTTTAATGAATTAAATTACATTCAAATATTTAGTTTATTACACAAAACAATATCATTCACAAATCAAACGATGTCTTGTACCTATTATAATTTAACAGGCTTTCTAAAAGTTAAAAGTGTGTTGATAAAACTAAATTAACCGGTTAAGCTGAACTCAGCAATAGTATATGAGAATCTAAACATGAAATAATTCAAAACCAATTATGAGAACAAGCTAGCATTATATAGACGTCTGTAATTTATGACATTCTCTTTTTTATTATTATAAATGTAATACCAAACATCAGAAAGAATTAGAGACATTCTTTGAAAGTATGTGATAGAAGATATGTCACGTGGGTTACACATTTTGGTTTATATCAACGTAAAAACAAAATGAACAGAAGCTATAAAGTTAAATTATATCTAAGCAATATCTAAGTTCATAAATCACATTAAAACTCACAACTCAAATACGAGTGAAATGATTATCTACGATGTGCAGCTCACAGCAGACAAGAATCATGCCATATATAAAACTTTTGAATTTATTTATGTATTTTCAATTATAATTAAACCTTATATCACAGTAATGTCTTAAGGTTTTTAGTTACACTTTCATACTTACTATATCAACATACAATTATAATAAAATAGTTTAATTAAGGTTTAAATATATCTCTTCAAAAACGTTATGACATGTAAACTTCTACCTTCTTGTATCCATACAAGTATTTGTTTTCAATCTCAAAACTCCATACTTTTACTTGTTTCCTAATATTCGTAAATTGTTAATAGAAAATATTCTATCATTTCAACTTGTAACAGCCTCAGTGAACAGGTTTCACCTATCATAGCTGATATTTTTAAAGCTATGATTTTGCTTATTCTTACTTATATAAACGATATAATATAGAAAATTTTAATAACATTCAATTATATATTTAATACATACATTAACATTTTTAGGTCGAGTATTTAACAAGCTACATATTTTTACCTAATGTCACATGGTCAGACTATTACCAACATTGTGATCAATTATATTTTTTATTTTTTTATCATACTAACTTCATATGGCCTCCAGTTAGAAACTAATTATATATGTATTATTTAAACCAAATTCTTTAGGCATGAAATTAATATCATCACTGATGATTGGTATATATGTAAGAAATTATATTTATTTAGAAAAGCTGTAAACCTGCATTATGAAAATAATTGTCCTAATATAAAAGACCTTCAAACGTATAAATGACCTTAATGATAAATTTCATTCTAACAAGTGTAATATGTGCAGTTCTTTGCTTATTAGTAGTATATACAGTTTCATGGTATTTCTTATTTAGATTAGTATATCACCAGTCTTTCTTGTTTACTATGTTAGGCGATGGTTAAATGTTGTGAAACATCTCATTAACATCTTGAAGAATAACAACATGAAGCAAAAAAATCTGATTGCAAATAACAATTAATTTATATGTTCAAATTTGAAACTCTCTACATATATTATGTACTTTTCTTACATAATCAAAGGGAATGATGTGCACCAGCATTTATGATATATGAAATTTAAATTTAATTAACATATTGCTTTATATCTACTGTATAAATTAATAATATTGATCCTGTTATATCTGTAACAGATATCAGGTAAGAATCAATTGACTTTTGGGTACTCTAAGAGTACCTTTCAGTTTCAGATGATGAAGTGACATCATTTGGCACATTACTTAGGAAAGAAAATCTGTTTGCTATTTGTTGTACACCTCTCCTCTTCTTCTCATCTGGGTTTCTAATTTGTCAACAATCGTGAAGAAGATAGTGATAGAAATTTAATTATGGCAATCAGATCTACTTCTTGTGCATATCCGTCATTGAGTTCCTTCTTTCTGACACATTTGCGAGTTTGAGCTACATTGTAATCAACATCTGGTAGTATTTTCTTTGCAACTACTTCAAATCTTTCAAAGTTCATTGTTTGTCAGCTAATGACCCGTACAGATCTGTACATGTTTTTAAGTTCGCATCCACATTTTGTAGAACTTGACTTGCTCTTTGAAACTTTTGCAAAATCTTATCCTGTATGATCAACATAATTACAAATTCTAGCTCTTGCATCTTATTTGTAAAATTGTCTGCTTCTCTTCTAGCATCTCCCTTTTTGTGACTGGTCTTCAACAAGACATTCTAAAGCTTCCAAAACCTTAAAGAAAGACTTCAAAATTGCTGTTGTTCCCATCCAGTATCAGAGAGGAATTTTAATACACTTTCATTTCCAAGACAAGCTTTAAGAATTTTCCACCGGCTGGTTGTGGCTAAAAAAATGTATAGAGCAAATTCACTGAAGAGAAAAAATTAACTGCCATTTGACAACAGTCAACAGCACATCGGCCCACCATATTTAGTGAATTGGCTGCACAAAGCACATATATGGCAAGCTTATTTTCTTCTAAAATCTTTTGCTGCATTCCCCCATAACGCTCAGATATGTTGGTAACATTGCCGTAAGTGACCCCTACATTTTGAAAAATTAAGTTTGCAAACTTTACGTATGTACTGCAATACCTGGTTTGCCATTTTCTCACCGGTATGGCTTGTCAGTTCCAGAAAGTTTAAAAAAAGTGTTTAATAGGCTGCCTATCTTTTAAGTATCGAAGTGCAACATTTAACTGATATATATGTGATAGATCTGGCGTCTAGTCAACTAACAAGCTAATATAATCAAAAAAATTTACTTCATCAACAATGAACACGTGAACCTTTTGAGCCATTAATTCCTTTAACAGAGTTTCCATATTTCGAAATGTACCCTGCTAAAAATGGATCAAACTGATTTATGAGTTCAATTGGCCCTAAATTTTTCATTCTGCAGTGAACCAAATTTTTAATCTGTTCCTCAAAAAGCCACGCCACGTTCAACTAACCTATAAATAACAGCAATTACACACTCCTACACATGATCCCATTAATTGCACCCTTCTTTAATTTGTTTTTTCCAATTTTTGTCACAAGCCGAAACCTTGTCTGCCAGTTAAGTTTGTAATCATAGAGTCTCGGCGAGTAGTGCTTCTTTCATGATGGTCAATTACAATAGTGTTTTGCTAATCAATGAATCGTTCTCTGTCAAAAAAACGCGAGGAAGATTTAGGGGCATAAAGTTCACAAAGTAAGCAGTAAACTGATATGTTGATTGTGAATACAATAGCATCTCTCTGTTGTATTGCTCACCATTGGCTTTTAATCTAAAGAAACGTTTTTGCAAACAGTACTTCGTTGGTTTGCCACTACTGAAAGTCTGGCAAGATTTGCCAAAAAGCCCTTTGTGGTTTTCATAGTCAGTGGGTCCACAAGTAATCCAATAAGTCAAATCAGCAGCACAGAATTCGAGCCACAACCCTGGATCTTTTGCTTTAGTTTCTTCATCTTTTGTTGACTGAAGCATTTTACCGTACTTCAGTAGATTTTCATTTTCAGATTTCAATTCAGATTGTCTTGAAGAGCAACTTGCATTAACTATAACACTAGAGGTATGAGGAAAATATACAGGCAAAATCAGAATTGTGCCAGTTGAATTAGCCTGTGACACCTCAACGTCATCGTAATGTTCGGTCCTTGAAATGGACAAAGTGGTAATTGTAGGTGTGGAGCTTGGTTCAACTTCAATCTTGTCAGAGTGATATACAGTACAAGTGACTTCTCATGGCGGATATGGGTTTTGATTTGGAAGGTCATGTTGTGTCAGTAGAGTGAAACAATTAATCAGCTTTCCAGTCTTGCATAGCTATTTGTTGGTTCTTTTTTGCCAGTTTTCTCTTCTGTGCACCACTTAGTTGAGCATCTTTCATGTTACAGTGTGAAAACTACAGAAACACAAAAAAATATGGATCATATATAATTATAATGATTAGAGAAACTGAAATTCACGGAGAAAAACGTTCGTAAGACAGTCAAACATACTAAACTTAAGGTCTACATTTAGACAAAGATTGTCAAAAAGCTATCCTATGACCAAGGTCTATCAGCACTTAAACATTAATTCATAAATATCTTTATTAATTTGCTTCATTTTGGTTGGTTAAAAACCATTCGAGACCATTCTCGAAACGATTTGAATCAAACTAGGTTCAGTCATTGCAAAAATTTCATGAAGGTTTTTGCTATGTTAGCTGCAGGCAAGAAGCAATGTAAATGGTGATATGAAAATCTATTATGAGCCAAAAAGTATTCCAAAACAATTTGTGATCAATACTGTAGTAGTCTCTATACATAATGATCATTCTCTACTGGTACACATACATAACATACAATACAAATCATACATCAAAAAATAGGCATATGTCTGAAACTTTATCTGTATGTGAACGCAAATTCAAAACTACGGCCTTAAATTGGGAATAGTCCACTTCATTATTCCAGGCTACAGTAGCGTTTCCAGTTACACTGACCTAGTTGCAGTATTTAGGCCTAACGTTCTCGTCGATCAGTTCTCTGATAACAACACTAACGTCAAGCCTCATGCTGAAACATTGCAACTGAGGCCACTAACGTAAAGCCTGGTACGCAGAACTAACCTTGCTCACTTGAACTTGTTCAATTCATGCACTGTTACTGACAATCCGAAATTAATTTTGATGATTTATCGGTTCTTTACAGTATCTTTGTATGACCACGGTACTGAACTACTACTAGTAATATACCGTATACATAACAACGTTAAGAATCATGTTGTCGTACATGTCGAAGTGTTGCGCAATTTAACTTACAAGATCGAATTATCACTTTCAGACTGCTTCAATCAGTCAATTGTTATCCCAGATTTTCAGAAATGTAAGAGAACACATACTAATCAGAATTTATGGTTCCTAAATAGTTGAATTACACCATAAAGTTTGTCGTCGTTGTCTCTGTGTTTCTGCCTCTGTTTTTTTTTTCGTTCGTGTCATAAAAAATATCACCAGAGGGTCGGGCCAAGTTGGGTAATTATGAAGTCAGATAGGTTTGTTTGTTTGTTTTGAATTACGCGCAAAGCTACACAAGTGCTATTTGTGCTAGCCGTCCCTAATTTAGTAGTGTAAGACTACAGGGAAGGAAGCTAGTCATCACCACCCACCGCCAACTCTTGGGCTCCTTTTTTATCAACGAATAGTGGGATTGACAGTCACTTAACACTCTGACGTTTTAAAAGGAGAGCATGGTTAGTGTGATGGGAATTCGAGCCCGCTACCTACAGATTACGAGTCGAACGCCTTAACTCAACTGTACAAGCCAGGCTGTCAGGATAAGATCAAGGAAAAAAGTAATGAGAATATAATTATAATCTCCATTTCTGGGTATGAAAATGGCATATTTCACAAAATTTTGTTGGCTTTTTATGAATGGGGATAAAAATAAGGGTGCCTTGTCTTAAATCACATTTCATAGTATTCACATTTTCCCTATTAAATGCTAAAAAACGTTTCTTTCATTTTCCCTTTTCTTATTTTCATCTTTCGAATCTCTACTCAAATAAGTGGTTGAGTTTAACAACGTAAAATGAATATTTTTTTTTTCTTTATGCTCATTGGCCTTAAGATTTTGGACAGCAGTAAATTTATCCCCTAAATAAATCTCAGCTAGAGATCTGTTTATATTATTACCAAATGCCCAAATATACTCTCATGGGTTACGTGTAATTTACAAACGGTGGCATTCCTTTTTAAATTTTTCTTGGTATGATAAATTTCAAATCAGTTAATCACACGCAACGAAGGTTTGTTTTACAACAAGTTGTTTGAAGCTAAAAAAATTACGGCTCAGAAAAACTTCAGGGAGAAACACATTTATAGAAAGATATTATAAAACGCGCACGAATAATACAGTACTAACGCAAATAAAACTAAAACGAATGAGTCGGTAACCAAATATAACGTACGAAAACAGAAGCCAAAGAAAACATAAAACTAGCCATTTCGTTTGGCTTTGTTTCTGTGGTATTATACTCTTATTTTTCTGTAGATGTAACTGAATAAAGCAGTAAATGTAGTGCAATTGCCTAAAAATGTCATATAAACAGCAACAACACAGAAAATGATTGAGAAAAATATTTCATCTTTAAGATCAGGCCTGGCATGGTCAAGCGCGTAAGGCATGCGACTCGTAATCCGAGGGTCGCGGATTCGCGCCCTCCCAGCCGTGGGAGTGTATAATGTGACGGTCAATCCCACTATTCGTTGGTAAAAGAGTAGCCCAAGAGTTGGCGGTGGGTGGTGATGACTAGCTGCCTTCCCTCTAGTCTTACACTGCTAAATTAGGAACGGCTAGCACAGATAGCCCTAGAGTAGCTTTGTACGAAATTCCAAAAACAAACAAAAACAAACTTTAAGATCAAACATCATAACATATGATCATCTATTACTTGAATTTTATCAACATTTTGTACTGCTCTTCACAGTAATCTTTTGTAAATCAATGACTTCTAACTTCAGATACTTCTCGAAACTTTAGTCACTCGTCGAGCCAAATAAAACGTTTTTCAACGATGCAGTGTAAAGTCCAACACAACAGACAAGCACAATTACAAAAAAAATCGACTGAAATTGAGTGTGGCGGTAAAAGAGTTAAGTGCATAATAACCTGGTGAAAACTCTATGGTGCCCTAACAACATGCTTATTTTACTTAATGGTTAATCCAGTGATTGATAAGGACATATTAAAAGTCCAGTACCCAGTACACACCTGGATACAATTTTTTTAAATCTGAAGATAAATAAAAATTTTAATTCTAGTATTTTTTTTGTTTTTAAATTAAGTATATATTTAGATTGAATATTTAGTACTAAATTGCATCTATTCTGAGCACTTTGCAAAGAGAACTGAAAATAGATTTTCCATATTTATCTTTTTGTACTTCCAAGGAATCTTCCTTAAAACAAGGCATTTATTAATAAATTTTATAATTTTTCTCATGTCATTTCTTAGGTTCGATTGTCTCTTGTGTTAAGTGGTAAGGCTTAATCACTTGTGTTATTCAGTTTTTTAATTAGTTTGGCCAGAACATTTGTCGGATTAGATAGGTTTAATTTTAGGAAATTAGTTTCAGTAACATATTGTGATTTAATTGACATAATAATAAAGAGGGGTCACTTTTGTTGTGTGAAGAAATAATCCATCAAAAAATCTCAAATGTTTGTTTGTTTTTTGAATTTCGCACAAAGCTACTCGAGGGCTATCTGTGCTAGCCATTCCTAATTTAGCAGTGTAAGACTAGAGGAAAGGCAGCTAGTCATCACCACCCACTGCCAATTCTCTTGGGCTACTCTTTTACCAACTAATAGTGGGATTGAACGTGACATTATAACGTCCTCACGGCTGAAAGGGCGAGCATGTTTAGCGCGACGGTGATGCGAACCCGCGACCCTCAGATTACGAGTCGCATACCTTAACGCGCTTGGCCATGCCGGGCCAAAAAATCTCAAATACTGTAAAAAAACGTGCAGGTCTGACAGACCTAGTTCTCATGATAGATTAATTGTTTGTATAATTAAATGGTTTTGTCATTGTTCTGGTACGGTAGTGACATTATTAAAAATAATATTTTTGTACTTGGAATGAAATGATAACTCAGAATAAAACCTTAGTTTTTAAATCCACCTTATACTCTTCATTACGTGTATAGTTCATGTAGTATTTCTAGTTATTTCTGTCCAGTAATCAATGTAGCTCAGTGTTTTAAATACAAAATCTGCAAAAATAATAAAGAAATAAAAATAATATGATGACAAACAATGACAAGAAACTAATTTAAACATTTTCAAAGAACTTAAGTCTTTGAGGCTCAAACTGATGAAATCTAACTTGAAAAGACCACATATCTTACCTATTTATATATTAAAGGAATATACTATAGGTTTCTTTCTTTCTGGAATGTTATTACTTACCCTGAAAATAGGCAGAAAACCATTGCATAATGATTTTCTCCAATTTACTTTTTGTCATTTTAAAAGTTTGTAACACCTGTTACCAACATATTGTAGCAGAAAAATTAAAACTTTGCAGTGAAGGTAAAATATTATCGACCGTATTGTTGTGAAACACGTCAAAATAACAGTCGTTATTTCTATACTCTGTTATCAGTATGATATAAGAAAATAATCAGTGCTATATATACAAGATTAAAAAGTATACTTCCCAACTTTATTGTTACATCAACTTAATATTTCACCTCAGAAACTTTCAAAAGTAAATTCGATGATTTCAACGCTGAAAGCTTTCAACGATATTCTCGTAAAAATAATTATTTTACACAAAGCGTTAACAATAAATCATACGGACAATGGATTGAAAACAAAATTTAATACAGGTTATTAATATGATAGTTTCATGTTTCTTATTTGTGACTGCTATGGAGTAACGAAATCATACTCGTGGTTCGGTATTGACAGTTTCTGTAACAGTTGAACCAAATGTTTAATTTTGCAAACGTATAAAAGTATTATTAAATTCTTTGCCATTTGCATATGCTCCTTGAATTTATGTTTTGTTCGTTTTAGAACAAAGCCACACTAGGCTATTTGTTGTATCCGCTGCGTGGAATTGTACTGTAAGACTGTAGACTTATCGCTATTCCTCAGGAGGACTGCATTCATACGTATAATTATAATTAAGCGAAACTTCTGTAAAGTTTTTGGAAACATTAATTTGAAACGATGTTACTGAGAAAGAATTTGGAATTTTATCATGAGAAAAAGTAGATTTAATTTTTAGTACGTCGTGCTAGTTTTGAAAACGTCCATTACAACTACATACTGTTAGATTAGTCTATAACTTTATTTTTTGAGCTTTGTATCAAAATTACAATAATGGGAATTTTGTGAACATGAGTTTCAGAAACTCACAAAGTTTGCTACCAAATAATATATTATTTTTTTATTCAGCAATTATATCTATGGACAAGTTGATGTGCATGTATGCGAACTCCCCGTCGCGCTAAACATGCTCGCCCTCCCAGCCGTGGGGGGTGTATAATGTGACGGTCAATCCCACTATTCGTTGGTAAAAGAGTAGCCCAAGAGTTGGCGGTGGGTGGTGATGACTAGCTGCCTTCCCTCTAGTCTTACACTGCTAAATTAGGGACGGCTAGCACAGATAGCCCTCGAGTAGCTTTGTGCGAAATTCCAAAAACAAACAAACAATGTATGCGAACTAGATTATCTCCGTCCATTTCTATTGCCCGTTTAATTTCAACATGAGAGATATTCATTTAAATAATCCATTTATTCATGCATAAAGTTTTAATGGACTAATTGACCAAATCATCTCTGGTAAGAATGACGTTGTTGAAAACCTCTAGTCTTTCATCATTAGGTATATCTTGGATATATTAAAATTATTTTGAAGAAGAAACAAGTTATACCATTTACTTAAAGTATCTTCAAAAACATTTAGTATTAGGATTAAAATACCTTAATTATTTCTTTTGGCGAATTATTTTTAAGAAATAAATTAGTATCTAATCAAGTTGTGAACTATTAAATACTCATAAAATTAATATATGTAAAAAGAGACACAAGTAAACCGAAATTGTTGTTACTTATAAAAGAAGATATGGCGACTATTCAAAAGTGCGTTGGGTGCCTATATCTGAACGAAACAGTGATATTGTTATATTAAAACTATTTGAAATACGCATATAAGCAACCTACTTGATGTCATCAGCAGTTATAAAATCACGATGAAATAGCTGATGACAAAACTATATCAAACCTTCTTGGATGTCCATAAGCACCAAGATAGATAGATGCGCTAAATAATTGAAATTTCGTGCAACTTAACTGCAGGGTAGGTCTGGATTTAACCAGACGACCACAGTAAAGATCATAGAGTACACAGACAAGACACGAGGAGTAGAAATAATATTTAATTAGAATACAAAACATTAGATTCCTGTTTATCACAGAGTAACTGCAAAACCAGGAAAATATACCAAGAAACATGTACTTCACTAAATATTTAATCCATTAGAAGTAGGTCGAAAAGGGAATTATATTCCATGCAACCTCCGTCTTAGCAACGAATTCTTTAACATGTATGGCACAGCGTTACGTCTGTGGACTTATAGAGATAAAAACCAGGTTTCGAGTTCCATGGTAGGCTGAGCACAAATAGCCTTTTCTGTATCTATGTTTTTAATTACAAACAAAGAAACCTGAACAAATATTTGGGTTATGATATTTCTTCTGGTATATGTTGCTAGATATAAACTGCTCAAAAAATTAAAGGAACAAGTTCATCTTATATAATCTATCTCAGTGTTCCAAATGTGATAATATTTTTTGGGTAATTTTCCTCATTTCAGTTCCACCAGTATCCATTTTTAATGCGTGATATACGGTAAAACATGAAGAATGGTCCGGCATGGCCGAGCGTGTTCAGTCGTGCGACTCGTAATCTGAGGGTCGCGGGTTCGCATTCTCGTCGCGCCAAACATGTTCGCTCTTTCAGCCGTGGGGGTGTTATAATGTGGAAGTCAATCCCACTATTCGTTGGTAAAAGAGTAGCACAAGAGTTGGCCTTGGGTGGTGATGACTAGGTGCCTTTTCTGTTGTTTTACACTGCTAAATTAGGGTCTTCGAGCACATATAACCCTCGAGTAGCTTTGTGCGAAATCCAAAAACAAACAAACAAGAAAAAATATTTTTTTAACTGACCAATATCTCCAAAATTGATATGCATATAAAAAAATACTTTATACAGTTAAGATGCGTTTATTCAAAAGTCTTTATTTCTTCCTCGTCAAGGAAGTCCATTCACAGTGTGCCGACATGGGCTCACGTGTTATCCTGCATGAGAATGAACCAATCGCCGACAGCACCAGCTTCGATAGTGATCGATCCGTAGCTAACCTGTCCCGCAAAGCTTTAGTCACGATGTAGTGTTCCTCTCTGGCTGTTGTGAAGGGACGACGGCCTTGACCTGGTCTTCTGCTATAAGAGTTTATCCCCTGGAAGCGCCGCCAAAGTCGATTTACAACACTTGGTGACACATCGACTCGCTGTGCCACCCTCCTTTGAGTTTGGCCATCCTCCTGCATCTGGACTACCCTGGCAACCTCGTTTTCTGTGACATGGAGCCTGACTGCTTGGGTACACAAGATGAAGGTACACACTAACAAAACGAGCAGCAAAAGATACATGTTGGTGTTTGTTTCTGGAATAAATAAGGAATGCATAGTTTTACGTCGCAGCTTTATATAAAGCACCTTGAATTGTATTCTCTTTGAGTGAGGAGAGTTTCGTTTGAGTTGCTTCAAACTTCACTCGCAAGCTTAAAAATACACCTGTAGACGAACGGATATGTTTTTCTTACATAAATGTAGTTATGGCAAAATATAGTGAAATATGTACTTGTTCCTTTACTTTTCTTTTGAACTGTTTATATTGAGGATTTG